>NC_045445.1:49297573-49375628 GCF_002776525.5 Piliocolobus tephrosceles
GAGGACCTGAAGAGTTGTCTAATGTAAGAGTTGTCTAATGTAGTATCCTACAATGTGTATCCGTTATAACTTACTTTTTCATTAAATGTCATGCTTAAAACATACTCATGTTACATACGTAGATCTAGTTAATTCTTAACGTTCTTCCTCCTGTGAAGAGATCATCATCTATCAATGTTCCTATGGATGGCCATTTAGCTTCTTTCCAGTAGTTTGGTTATTTTCAAACCATATTCATTAAATCCCTAAAGTTTTGTAGAGGTTGCTTAGGGACCACAGAGGAGCTCCATAGGCTATCTTGTTCAAAGGGCATCATAGCTTTAAAAATAAATTTGAGAAACAATGAAAATTAATACCCATCAAGAATAGTATACAGGCTTCCAGACCATCGTCCAATGAGCTTTGTAACACAACAGGATACGCAACTAAGATTTTGCCTCTGTTAATTTTACTCCATTTTGTCCTCTATTAATTTTATTTCATATTGAGAATTACTAGTCAGAATCCACAATCTTATGATCCCTGAGGTATCAGCAAACAAGTTCTCTTTCATATATTTTGAATAGTGATAACTAAGTTAGCAACAGAAGTTAAGACCATAGGTTCTGGAAGTCAAATGCTAAGGCATGGAATAGATGCAAACCCCCTTTGCCCTGCACCTCTCCAAATGTTAAATAAATGTATTAAATATAGTATATTAATGTAACCCTATTGGTCCATCATAACCAGAATATAGGTTTTCAGCTCCTCCTCTACTTTTTTTGTTTTTTTTCTTCAATTAACATGCAATGATTATAACAAGTACATGGTCATTTGTTGATGAATGGGGATACATAAAGTAGACACATAGTCTTTCAGTTCCCCTTATGGCCTTTATATGTGGCTAGGGTGTGATATCTGGTCATGAGACAGAGCCAAGGTTACTATAGTAGGAAATCCAAACCTGGAACCCTGGTTTGATTAAGAACATGCTCTATTTTCCTGAGGTGACCAACCAGAAATAAAAGGTAAAATATTGACAGAGTTAGCATGTGTTAGATAATTGCAAATGTTCAGTTGAGAAACACTGGTAGCAATAGACCATGGAAAATTCTATAGTTAATCCCTAACTTGCTAATTTCCTAATTATTGGACTTTTAATAAATGTTACATAAATTTTTTTTGGAGTCCTAAAATCTTATCTGGTATTATTACTTAGGGCAGTAATTAGTATATCTGGTAAAGTAAAATCACAAGTCACCAGTACTGTAGATCAGCACAGATTATAGAAAGATAAGATACTTTCTAAAGAGTCTTATGTCTTCTCTGTCTCTTCTGGCTTGAGAAGCAGCTTCATCTTGTATAGAATTCAGTCCAGGTTAGTATCCAGGTTTCTATTAATTGTTTCTAGACAACGTTTTAAGCCAGATTTCTACTCAAGCACTTTTCAGCTGATGGCTCACCTCAGCTGGGCACATTCATTTATAAACACTGGTATTTAAATCCTTACCTTGAAAATAGGGTTAGACTACTCCAAAGGATAATTAGGCATTTCTTCCAGGGCCAATGAGATAATCCATTCTAGGTTTGGGAATTAGGGCAGGGGTTGTTTTTGCCTAGTCCATCTGGTGAAGAACTCTTTTCCTGCACATTAGTGACTTTATTTGGCAAAGCTCTCCCTTTAGAACCCACAAGCAATTTGGGAGCTTTCCCAATATTTTTTTAAATCAAATCTGTGGATAAAAATCAAATACAGAAACTCCTAGTTTCATTTGTACCCAGGACCACATTTGACCTAAGGAACCTTCTTTTGCAAAGAGTTAGTTTGCTCTTTTTAAATATTATAACATCAGAAATCTAATGAGGAATTGTTTTATCTGACATCTGAAGAATGTGAGAGACTTTGAGCCTTTCAGATTCTTTTCTTTCACTTTCAATAAACTAGAAAACAACTACTTATTTTTATCGGGGCAATTTCTTGTTTTGCTTCATCAGGCATTCTGCCTCTCCTATATAATAATACTAAAAAAGAACATTTTAGACCCTGAAGGTAGTAAAAATAAAAAGGTGTCAATCTCATCCTCTTTTATTGCCATTTCAATATTCTAGTATAACACAGTTGACACATTGTTAATTTCTATGACTTACTTCAAAAGCACTGCAGACTTTTACACTCTTGCTGATAATTCCAGGGCATTCAACATAAAAAGTAAAGAAACCTTTGCATATGGTTTAGAAAAGATTTTTATCACTCTCACAGCTCAAGATGTTAGATGAGAGAATCTGGTTTATCAATACAAAGCTGAAAGGTTATTGGGGAAAGAGAAAGGTCAAAATGGAGAGACAGGGTGATATAGGCCCAGATTGGGAAAAAAGTTATTCATATCACTTCCTTAAAACACAAAGAGTTTATTAGAAAAGAAGCAAAGATTATCATACATTGAAGTCTACAAATAACACAGAAGGACATTATTTCCCCATAATATGAATATAATGTGTTTTCAATTATATCACTCTAAAATGTGAAGCTTGATTCTGTTCATAACTAAAATTTCCAAATTCCCTGTTAACTCAAAGCCATTTTTCCATTCTGTTTCTATCAGTAAGTCTGCTGAATTCTATTTTCCATTAAAAAAACATTTATTCTAGCAATGTGAATATATATATCCAGACAAAAATTCTCATTTATTTTCTGTCTTTCCATCGCTTTGTCTGCACTTCTCTCCCTTCCTTTTATTGTTTGAGTGTTGGTGAGGTCTTCTAAAGCTTTTTTTCTCATAAAAAAATACTTTTATTCATAAAAGTATTCAAATCTTAAGTGTACAGCTCATAGACAGATAGATGGATGGATAAATAGGTATAGATATCAATACATGTAATTACCACCCAGAAGGCAATGTAGAATATTACCAGCATTCCATAGGGCTCCACTGTACTCCTTTCCTGTCAGTATTCCCCCAAGGTAACTACTGTCCTGACTTCCATCACCAAAGGTTATCTGTTTCAAACTTCATGTAAATACAATCACACAAAATGCACTAATTTGTGTCTTGCTTTTTAAATACATTTTATGCCTGTGAGACTGACCTATGTAGTTGTATGTAATTTATTCTTTTTCATTGCTGTGTAGAATTCGATTGGATTAATATACTTTAATAAATTTATTATTTGCTGAACCAAGATGGCTGTTATGAACAAAGATTCTATAGGCATTTCTGATTCTGACTTTTGGTGCATGTATAGGCCTATTTCTCTTGGCTAGGAGTAAAACTTCTGGGTCATGGGATATACACACAAGTGACATTCAAAGTTTTTGAAAGTTTTTCCAAAACAGTGATGCCAATTTTCATTTCCACTAGCAGTATATGAGAGTTCTAGCTGTTTAACATTGCCAGTATAGTTGTCCCTCATTATACATGGGGGATTGTTTCCAGGACCCCTTGCATACACCAAAATCTGCATAGACTCAAATCTTGCAGTTGGCTCTGCAGAACCAGTGTATATGAAAAGTTGGCTTTAGTATGTAAGTGTTCATATCCCATGAATACTGTACTTTTGATCCACCTTTGGTTGAAACAAATCCACATACAAGTGGACTCACACAGTTCAAACCTGTGTCATTCAAAAGTCAACTGTACTTGGTGTTACCAGTCTTTTAAATTTTATCGATTCTGGTGTGTGTATAGTGGTTTACTGTGGCCTTAATTTGCATTTTCCCAATTAACAGTATTGAACACCTTTTCATATGCTTATTAGACATTTGAAGTCCTGTTTCATAAAGTATCTTTTCAAATCTTTGACCTGATTAGAATTTACTTTTCTCTCTTTTTATTGATAAGAGAAGATTCATATTTTAATTTTAAATTCAGTTTTTAAAGTTTTCTCATTTCTCGTATGATTTTTTTCTTTGAATGGTATTTTATTTTAAAATGTTTTGCTTAATTTCCAAACATTTGGTTTTCTAGCTTAATTATATTGTGTTAAAGAAGATGTTTATGATTTTAGCCCTTTGAAATTCATTGAGTTTTACCTTATCACCCAGTATAAGATCTACTTTGATAAATATTCATGTGCATTTTTTTAAAAAGTGATGTATTCTGTAGTTGTTCAGTGTAATTTCCTATATGTGTCAAATTAGTTCAAGTTGATATTTGTTCACTCAATGGTCTATATAATTATTTTCTGTTTTATCAGTTATTAAGAGAGATATGTCAAAGTTTTAAAGTATAATTGTGTTTTTTGTTCCATAAATTTTTGCTTTATACATGTTTAGCTATGTTATGAGGTAAATTAAAATTCAGGATTCTTTGTTCTTCCTGATAGGTCAGCCTCTTTTTTTCCATCATCAAGAAATGTCCCTTTATCTTTAGTATGACTATATCTTGCCTTAGAGTTGATTTTGTCTGATATTAGTATAACTATGTCAGTCTTCTTTTGGTTAGTGTTTGCATGATATATTTTTTCTGGACTTTTACTTTAAATCTTTCTGTCTCCTCCTATTTAAGTTGTGTCTCTTGTAAGCAGTATTCAATTTTTAAAATCTAATATGAAAATCTTTATTATTAAATTGGAGTATTTAGTCCACTTACCTTTAATGTAATCACGATACCTTTGGGTTTATATCAACCATTTACTTTTCCTATCTTTTTTGTTATTCCTATATTCCTCTGTTCTTCTTTTTTGGGTTAAATTAGTACTTTTTATGTGTAGTATTATTACATTTCCTTCAACATTTAACTTGGTAGTTATTCATTTACTTAGTATTTTTAAATGATTACCCTAGAGACTATAGCATGAACTCTTGACCTATACATAGTGTACTATAAATTAGTATGTTTACAACTTCCTAAAAATATTATAAAGATTTTAAATACTTTAACCCTTCTAATTTTCCTCATGTCATTTGCTGCTGTAAATTTTTTTCTACATATTTCAAACTTCATAAGCATTATTATAAAACAATATCTGTTTATATTTCCACACATATTTATCCTTTCTTTTGCTCATTATTTTTTGCATTTCCATCCTTCCAACTGATAAAATTTATTTACTGACTGCCCGAAGAACTGTCATTCATCTTTATTTTAGTATATATCTGAAAGTACCAAATTCCTTCGTATTCTGCTTGTCTGAAAATATCTTAATTTCCCCTCCTTTTAAAAATAACATTACTGAAGTATAATTTGCCCCCATTTTGGACAATATCTTTACTGAGTAAAAAAGTTTGGTTTAACTGCTATTTTGTTTTATAGTATTTTAAAGATGTCACTTAATGAACTTTCAATATCTAGCTCTCAAATAATTGTTTCCTGAAAAAAATTTTATTTTGTTAGCAAAATTAACTGAGAAAAACTGAGGAATGCTCTGAGATTGAAGAAATCCTTTTTTCATAAATAGGAAACATATTGCTATTTTTTCAATGACTATAACAAAGACTGTTCTTACATTCAATTGAACTCTTTATTCTGTAGCTTCTTATCATTCATCCTATCTCTATTTTTTGTGATCTTTTAGACTGAGTTTAAACCCTCTTCAATATGACATCTCTTAAAATATAAAGATAACTCTTGGGTTCCTACTTCTCTCCCCTTCAATCTTTTCTTCAGACTAGACAGATCCCCTCCATGTGTTAATTCTTCATAAATTTAGCCAATTTCATTTATTATCTAAGTACTTTATGCTGACTGTGCTCCAGTTGGTTGACTTCAGCAAGCACGTTTTTGCTTGACTGTGTCAACTGATGTCAGGAAATTTTCAACAATGCTCTAAATAAGACCAATCCCAAATAAGATTCAACTGACTGAATTTGGCAACATGTTTTGAGTACATGTAGTCATGTTTTCTGTGCTAGCTTTTGAAATTAGCATAAGGGAAGGAGGGAGTGAAGGACAGCAGAGGAGAGCAGAGGGGAGCAGGGAGGGAGTGGGGAGTGGGAAAGGAAGAAGGAAGGGATGGAGGAAGGAAAGAATAAAGAAATACTAGAAAATAAGTTTAAATTGTGTTCAATTTATTTTCCATTTATGGGAAAAATAACTCCCTAAAGTCTCACAGTATTTTATAGTTTTATTCAGTTTAACTAGATATAAAATGTAGTCAGGAAACTATTATTTGAGAGAGAAAAATTCTAAGTTTATTAAGTGAGCATTTACAATTGTGGCAGATAAAAAGAAAAGGTATAAATTCAATAAGGTGAACCAACAAAACGAGATTTTGTGTAACTTTTCAGCTATATGCTGCAAGTCTTGATAGCAAGAATGATTAGTTTCCCTTTATGCAAACCTACATTTTGAATAAGCTTCATGAAGTGAACCAGTGGTATTTAGTTTCTGAAAAAAAAACTATGAACTTTCATGAATACAGGCAGAGTAACATAAAGAATATATTATTACAACCTTACATGGAAGATTATTCAAGGTAAATACCCAAGAAGGCTCTGTCAGGACTAATGAAGCCTTGAAATATAATTATATAATATGGCAAAGAAAACAAATATATACAGTTTGAAGTGAAAGGTATGCTAAAAGCCTACTTGCAAATTATTTTTGAAAGCTCCCAGTGAGACACAAAAGTAGGTCAACAATCACAAAAGAAGTTATTTATATTACTGCTTTTGTGCCCCCCAAGTTTCTGTCAAAATTCTTAATATCTAGATTTTGGGTTGTTTCTTCTTGGTAACATGTTAGCTTTCATGTATGAAAAGAATGAGACTGGACCACTGTCAGAAGGCTATGGCCACCCCAGTAGTGGGAGTGGATTGGTTCTAAGCTACTGACTGCTGATGAAAGGCTTGCACCCTTATTTTAGTGAATTCTGCTATTCTATGACAATATGGTTTTTGGTCTGGCATTGCAAGAGGTTATATGTGGTTCTCTCTGTTGCAGGAAGTCAGGGACGCTGAACAGAGGGACTGGCTGGAGCCACAGCAGAGGAACATAAATTGTGAAGATTTCATGGACATGTATCACTTCCCTGATAATACTCTTATAATTTCTTATGCCTGTCTTACTTTAATCTCTTAATCCTGCTATCTTCATAAGCTGAGGATGTACGTCACCTCAGGTCCACTGTGATGATTGCGTTAACTGTACAAATTGATTGTAAAACATGTGTGTTTGAACAATATGAAATCAGTGCACCTTGAAAAAGAACAGAATAACAGCAATTTTTAGGGAAAAAGGGAAGACAACCATAAGGTCTGACTGCCTGTGGGGTCGGACATAAAGAGCCATAATTTTCTTCTTGCAGAAAGCCTATAAACAGACAGGTGAGTAGGAGAGATATCGCTAAATTCTTTTACTAGCAAGGAATATTAAGACCCTAGGAAAAGAATTGCATTCCTGGGGGGACATCTATAAACAGCTGCTCTGGGAGTGTCTGTTTTATGCGGTTGAGATTAGGACAGAAATATGCCCTGGTCTCCCACAGTACCCTCAGGCTTATTAGGGTGGGGAGAAAACTGCTCCCTGGTAAATTTGAGGTCAGGTCGGTTCTCTGCTCTCGAACCCTGTTTTCTGTTGTTTATCAAGACAATATGTGCACAGTTGAACATAGACCCTTATCAAGAGTTTTTGATTTTGTCCTTTGCCTTGTGATTTTTGCTGTGCCCTTTGCCTTGTGATCTTTATTGGCCTAAGAAGCATGTGATCTTTGTTCTCCTTTTTGGCCTTTGAAGCATGTGATCTTTGTAACCTACTCCCTGTTTGTGCACTCCCTCCACTTTTAAAGTCCTTAATAAAAAACCTGCTGGTTTTGCAGCTCAGGTGGGCATCACAGACCTACTGATATGTGATGTCACCCCCAGCAGCCCAGGTGTAAAATTCCTCTCTTTGTACTCTTTCCCTTTATTTCTCAGAGGGGCCGACATTTAGGGAAAACAGAAAGAACTTATGGTGAAATATTGAGGGCAGGGGGGCGCACCCAAGATGGCCGAATAGGAACAGCTCCAGCCTCCAGCACCCAGTGTGAGCGACACAGAAGGCGGGTGATTTCTGCATTTTCAACTGAGGTACCAGGTTCATCTCACTGGAGCATGTCGGACAGTTGGTGCTGGTCCATGGGTGCAGGCTGACCAGCGAGAGCTGAAGCAGGGTGAGGCATCACCTCACCTGGGAAGCGCAAGGGGGAAGGGAATTCCTTTTCCTAGCCAAAGGAAATCAAGACACACAACACCTGGAAAATCGGGTAACTCCCACCCTAATACTGGGCTTTACCAAGGGTCTTAGCAAAGGGCACACCAGGAGATTATATCCCACACCTGGCCCAGAGGGTCCCATGCCCACAGAGCCCCCCTCATTTCTAGCACAGCAGTCTGAGATCTAATTGCAAGGTGGCAGCAGGCCTGGGGGAGGGGCACCCACCATTGCTGAGGCTTAAGTAGGTAAGCAAAGCCGCCTGGAAGCTTAAATTGGGTGGAGCCCACCACAGCTCAAGGAGGCCTGCCTGACTCTGTAGACTCCACCTCTGGGGACAGGGCATAGCTAAACAAAAAGCAGCAGAAACCTCGACAGAAGTAAACAACCCTGTCTGACAGCTTTGAAGAGAGCAGTGGATCTCCCAGCATGGAGGTTGAGATCTGAGAATGGACAGACTGCATGCTCAAGTGGGTCCCTGACCCCTGAGTAGCCTAACTGGGAGACATCCCCCACTAGGTGCAGACCAACACCTCACACCTCACATGGCGGGGTACACCCCTGAGACGAAGCTTCCAGAGCAAGAATCAAACAACAACATTCACTGTTCAGCAATATTCTATCCTCTGCAGTCTCCGCTGCTGATACCTAGGCAAACAGGGTCTGGAGTGGACCTCAAGCAAACGCCAACAGACCTAAAGCTGAGGGTCCTGATTGGTAGAAGGAAAACTAACAAACAGAAAGACACCCACACCAAAAACCCATCAGAATGTCACCATCATCAAAGACCAAAGGCAGATAAAACTACAAAGATGGGGAAAAAGCACTGCAGAAAAGCTGGAAATTCAAAAAATTGGAGCACATCTCACCCTCCAAAGGAATGCAGCCCATTGCCAGCAACGGAACAAAGCTGGACAGAGAATGACTTTGACGACTTGAGAGAAGAAAGCTTCAGTCGATCAAGCTTCTCAGAGCTAAAGGAGGAACTACGTAACCAGAACAAAGAAACTAAAAACCTTGAAAAAAAGATGTGACGAATGGCAAACTAGAATAACCAAGGTAGAGAAGTCCTTAAAAGAACTGATAGAGATGAAAACCATAACATGAGAACTATGTGACAAATGCACAAGCTGCAGTAACCGACTCAATCAACTGGAAGAAAGAGTATCAGTGATTGAAGACCAAATGAATGAAATGAAGCAAGAAGAGAAGTGTAGAGGAAAAAGAAATGAACAAAGCCCCGAAAGAAATATGGGATTATGTGAAAAGAACAAATTTACGTCTGACTGGGGTGCCTGAAAGTGACAGGGAAAATGGAACCAAGCTGGAAAACACTCCGCATGATATCATCCAGGAGAACTTCACCAACCTAATAAGGAAGGACAACATTCAAATTCAGGAAATACAGAGAATGTCACAAAGATACTCCTCGAGAAGAGCAACTCCAAGACACATAATTGTCAGATTCACCAAAGTTGAAATGAAGGAAAAAATGTTAAGGGCAGCCAGAGAGAAAGGTCGGGTTACCCACAAAGGGAAGCCCATCAGACTAACAGCCGATCTTTCAGCAGAAACTCTACAAGCCAGAAGAGAGTGGGGGCCAATATTCAACATTCTTAAAGAAACGAATTTTAAACCCGGAATTTCATATCCTGCCAAACTAAGTTTCATAAGTGAAGGAGAAATAAAATCCTTTACAGACAAGCAAATGCTTAGAGATTTTGTCACCACCAGAGATTTTGTCTCCTACAGGAGATCCTGAAGGAAGCACTAAACATGGAAAGGAACAACAAGTACCAGCCATTGCAAAAACATGTCAAAATGTAAAGTCCATTGATGCTACGAAGAAACTGCATCAACTAACGAGCAAAATAACCAGCTAATATGATAATGACAGGATCAAGTTCACAGATAACAATATTAACCTTATGTAAATGGACTAAATGGTCCAATTAAAAGACATAGACTGGCAAATTGGATAAAGAGTCAAGACCCATCAGTTTGCTGTATTTAGGAGATCCATCTCACATGCAGAGACACACATAGGCTCAAAATAAAGGGATGGAGGAAGATCTACCAAGCAAATGGAAAACAAAGAAAGGCAGGGGTTACAATCCTAGTCTCTGATAAAACAGACTTAAACCATCAAAGATCAAAAGAGACAAAGAAGATCATTACATAATGGTAAAAGAATCAATTCATCAGGAAGAGCTAACTATCCTAAATATATATGCACCCAATAAAGGAGCACCCAGATTCATAAAGCATGTCCTTAGAGACTTAAAAAGAGACTTAGATGCCCATACAATAATAATGGGAGACTTTAACTCTCAACATTAGACAGATCAATGAGACAGAAAGTTAACAAGGATATCCAGGAATTGAACTCAACTCTGCACCAAGAGGACCTAACAGACATCTACAGAACTCTCCACCCCAAATCAACAAAATATACATTCTTCTCGGCACCACATTGCACTTATTCCAAAATTGAGCACATGGTTGGAAGTAAAGCATTCCCCAGCAAATGTAAAAGAACAGAAATTATAACAAACTGTCTCTCAGACCATAGTGCAATCAAACTAGAACTCAAGACTAAGAAACTCAATCAAAAACGCTCAACTATATGGAAACTGAACAACCTGCTACTGAATGACTACTGGGTACATAACGAAATGAAGGCCGAAATAAAGATATTCTTTGAAATCAATGAGAACAAAGATACAACATACCAGAATCTCTGGGACACATTTAAAGCAGTGTGTAGAGGGAAATTTACACCACTAAGTGCCCACAAGAGAAAGCAGGAAAGATTTTAAATTGACACCCTAACATCACAATTAAAAGGACTAGAGAAGCAAGAGCAAACACATTCAAAATCCAGCAGAAGGCAAGAAATAACTAAGATCAGAGCAGAACTGAAGGAGATAGAGACACAAATAACCCTCCAAAAAATCAATGAATCCAGGAGTTGGTTTTTTGAAAAGATCAACAAAATTGATAGACTGCTAGCAAGACTAATAAAGAAGAAAAGAGAGAAGAATGAAATAGATGCAATAAAAAATGATAAAGGGGATATCACCACCGAGCTGACAGAAATACAAACTACCGTCAGAGAATACTATAAACACCTCTACGCAAATCAACTAGAAAACCTAGAAGAAATGGATAATTTCCTGGACACTTACACTCTCCCAAGACTAAACCAGGAAGAAGTTGAATCCCTGAATAGACCAATAGCAGGCTCTGAAATTGAGGCAATAATTAATAGCCTACCAACCAAAAAAAGTCCAGGAACAGACGGATTCACAGCCGAATTCTACCAGAGGTATAAGGAGGAACTGGTACCATTCCTTCTGAAACTATTCCAATCAATAGAAAAAGAGGGAATCCTCCCTAACTCAGTTTATGAGGCCAACATCATCCTGATACAAAAGCCTGGCAGAGATACAACAAAAAAAGAGAATTTTAGACCAATATCCCTGAAGAACATCGATGCAAAAATCCTTAGTAAAATACTGGCAAACCAAATCCAGCAGCACATCAAAAAGCTTATCCACCATGATCAAGTGGGCTTCATCCCTGGGATGCAAGGCTGGTTGAACATACCCAAATCAATAAACATAATCCAGCATATACACAGAACCAAAGACAAAAACCAGATGATTATCTCAATAGATGCAGAAAAGGCCTTTGACAAAATTCAACAGCCCTTCATGCTAAAAACTCTCAATAAATTCGGTATTGTTGGAACGTATCTCAAAATAGTAAGAGCTATATATGACAAACCCACAGCCAATGAGTGGGCAAAAACTAGAAGCATTCCCTTTGAAAACTGGCACAAGACAGGGATGCCCTCTCTCACCCCTCCTATTCAACATAGTGGTGGATGTTCTGGCCAGGGCAATCAGGCAAGAGAAAGAAATAAAGTGTATTCAGTTAGAAAA
This sequence comes from Piliocolobus tephrosceles, assembly GCF_002776525.5. Taxonomy (NCBI): domain Eukaryota; kingdom Metazoa; phylum Chordata; class Mammalia; order Primates; family Cercopithecidae; genus Piliocolobus; species Piliocolobus tephrosceles. The sequence goes on from NC_045445.1 coordinate 49,309,629, forward strand.
AGAAGTCAAATTGTCCCTGATTCAATTCCCTCCCCATTAAGCTACCAATGACTTTCTTCACAGAATTGGAAAAAACTGCTTTAAAGTTCATATGGAACCAAAAAAGACCCAGCATTGCCAAGACAATCCTAAGTCAAAAGAACAAAGCTGGAGGCATCATGCTACCTGACTTCAAACTATACTACAAGGCTACAGTAACTAAAACAGCATGGTACTGGTACCAAAACAGAGCTATAGACCAATGGAACAGAACAGAGTCCTCAGAAATAATACCACACATCTACAACCATCTGATCTTTGACAAACCTGACAAAAACAAGAAATGGGGAACGGATTCCCCGTTTAATAAATGGTGCTGGGAAAATTGGCTAGCCATAAGTAGAAAGCTGAAACTGGATCCTTTCCTTATTCCTTATATGAAAATTAATTCAAGATGGATTAGAGACTTAAATGTCAGACCTAAAACCATAAAAACCCTAGAAGAAAACCTAGGTAATACCATTCAGGACATAGGCATAGGCAAGGACTTCATGTCTAAAACACCAAAAGCAATGGCAACAAAAGCCAAAATTGACAAATGGGATCTAATTAAACTAAAGAGCTTCTGCACAGCAAAAGAAACTACCATCAGAGTGAACAGGCAACCTACAGAATGGGAGAACATTTTTGCAATCTACTCATCTGACAAAGGGCTAATATCCAGAACCTATAAAGAACTCAAACAAATTTACAAGAAAAAAACAAACAACCACATCAAAAAGCGGTCAAAGGATATGAACAGACACTTCTCAAAAGAAGACATTCATACAACCAACAGACACATGAAAAAATGCTCATCATCACTCACCATCAGAGAAATGCAAATCAAAACTACAATGTGATACCATATCACACCAGTTAGAATGGCAATCATTAAAAAATCAGGAAACAACAGGTGCTGGAGAGGATGTGGAGAAATAGGAACACTTTTACACTGTTGGTGGGACTGTAAACTAGTTCAACCATTGTGGAAAACAGTGTGGTGATTCCTCAAGGATCTAGAACTAGAAATTCCATTTGATCCAGCCATCCCATTACTGGGGATATACCCAAAGGATTACAAGTCATGCTGCTATAAAGACACATGCACACGTATGTTTATTGTGGCACTACTCACAATAGCAAAGACTTGGAATCAACCCAAATGTCCATCAGTGACAGACTGGATTAAGAAAATGTGGCACCTATACAGCATGGAATATAATGCAGCCATAAAAAAGGATGAGTTCGTGTCCTTCATAGGGACATGGATGCAGCTGGAAACCATCATTCTCAGCAATCTATCGCAAGAACAGAAAACCAAACACCGCATGTTCTCACTCATAGGTGGGAATTGAACAATGAGATCACTTGGACATAGGAAGGGGAATATCACGCACCGGGTCCTATTGTGGGGTGGGGGAGGGAGGAGGGATGGCATTAGGAGTTATACCTAATGTAAATGATGAGCTAATGGGTGCAGCACACCAACATGGCACATGTACACATATGTAGCAAACCTGCATGTTGTGCACATGTACCCTAGAACTTAAAGTATATTTAAAAAAAAGAAATATTGGGGACGGGTTCCCTCGATGCTCTCCTATAAACAATTCAGAACATTATAAACAGTTAGCTTTGTGTTTTCTGCATTTAAATCATGTTCCTCTCTCTGGGAAGTATGTAATAATGGCGTACTAGATTTTTCAGAGATAAGAGGCCGATGAATACTCATCCCTAAAGACAGGGATGTATCTCATAAAGCAAAAGGTCACCACCCTGGAAACATAAGTCAAGATAACAGATCGAGCTAAGAAATTGGCTTAAAAGAATTAATTCACACACTAGGCAAGCTTTAAACATTCCATGACTGTTTCCTGCTTCTGATCATGATGGAATAGCTTACAACAGACTTAGAATGCCTACAAAGACCATATAAAATTTTTTTATGTCTATTACTTGAAGGCACCAGAGTGTAACCATAACTCAAAGCGGGGGCCAAGATTCTGGACAGAAGGGACTGAAAATGAAGTGAGCTCTACATTCATCTCTGCTTTTATCCCTGGAGCATTTACCTACTAACAATGTAGAGAATAGAGGTGGATAGGAAGGGTTGGTCTGGGACTCACAGCAGCCTCACTGTAACAGGGAGACAGAAATTGGAGTTTGGGGCTGCCAAAGTGGCAGGGGCCCAAGGTCCCATAAACCAAGATAAAAGTAACTCAGAAAGTCTGCATTAAATTTCCCCTGGTTTGCCGACTCCTAATCTGCTGTATGCAAGGACAATGTTATTTCCTTTGTGGAACCCTCCATCCATTTCCCCTCACTTGATAATTATTAAAAGTCAAGCTCTGTAGCATGCTGTGTATAACCTGTACTTTCTGACCTACCATATTTTCCCACTTGTGGAAGACATATCCTACAATGATTCCCTATGAGTCATGAATTCATGAAATCTCCTCTCTGTAATCTTCTCTTCTTTTGACTGAGTAGAATCTGTCACCTGTTTCTCACAAATATAGCAAAGATGATACCACTTCCATGATTATGTTACATTGTACAGGAAAAATAATAGTATTTTGTAGTTATAATGAAGCCTTCTAATCAGTTTACCTTGAGTTTAAAAAAGATTATGGCTGGATGCGGTGGCTCACACCTGTAATCCCAGCATGTTAGGAGGCCGAGGTGGATGGATCACCTGAGGTCAGGAGTTCCAACATGGTGAAACCCCATCTCTACTAAAAATAAAAAATTAACCAGGTATGGTGGCACATGCCTGTAGTCCCAGCTACTCAGGAGGCTGAAGCAGGAGAATCGCTTGAACCTGGGAGGCCTGGGTGACAGAGCGAGACTCCATCTCTAAATAAATACATAAATAAATAAATTTTTAAAAGATATATTATACTGAATGGACCTGACTTGACCAGGTAAGCTCTATTAAAGGAAGGCTGAGGCCTTTCCTATGTGAGAGACTTGAAGCAGTTGAGAAACCTTGGTGCTGACTCTGAAGTATCAAGCTACCATGAATTCTAGTAGCCACAAGGGGATCAATTCTGTCAGCATCCTGAATGAGCTTGGAAGAGGCCCCTAAAATTCAAATGAGAATGCATCTCAGCCAACAAGTTGATTATAGCTTTGTGAGACCATGAACGGAGAGCCCAGTGAAGCTATACCCAGACATCTGCCCTGCAGAAACTTTGAGATAATACACTCATGTCCTTATAAGCAGCTAAATTTGTGTTATTTTGTTATGTAACAACAGAAAAGTACCACACTGCTTGTTGCCCCAAACTCCATTAAGAACTACTAGTAGTGCTCTGACACTGATGTGCTATCTTACACTTTCATGTATTCATACATATTGTTACTTTTGTATTAAGTGCCCTTTCCTAGTTTTTCTGCCTGCAAAATTCCCACACATGTTTTATTATCCATCTGAAATTCTTACATTTTTATTAAGAATTCATGACCCATCCAGGCTGACTTGATAGCTATAGTTATTCTTTGAACTCTAGTACCTGTTACATTGTAATACACTTAGCTCTGTTTGCATGCCTTACTCATTTATCAGTTCCATGAGGCCAAGGAATACAATTAATTTTTGTATTGCTAACCTTGCCCAATGAAATACCTAGCTTTAGTAGAGTTTCTCAATAAAAATTTCTTAAGTGAATGGATTTACATTTGTACATTGCATTGAACCCTCCTTATGATTTATAGCCAGTTGCCTCCCAAATACAGTACTATATTTGATTTGCCATTTGTTGTAAATGTACTATTTTGAGATTTGAGAATACATATTTGGGAGTGGGAGTGGGAATGGGATCAATAAACTTAGAGAAAGAACTTGTATTCCTCTCTTCTACCTTCTTCATGCCTTTATGTATTAATTATATCCTCTCTATCAGCCCCAGGGTTTTCCTTCTAAAGATATCTTGTATTCTTGCTCACATGTTTTCTAGCTGCTCTGATTCTATTCTGAAGATTTAAAAGTTGTATAATTTCAAATAATAAAAATTTGCAGACCAAAATGTGTTCTTCTCCTAGTTCTTCCTTTTGATGATCTCTAAATTCTTGATAATCCTACAAAATATCTTCTATTGCAGTGCTCTTGGACTGTTAGGGCAATTCAAGTTAAGTGGCTTCAAAAGAGTTGGATTAAAAGTAACTTATTTCAAAATTTTTCATCTGCAAAATAACATTAGGAAAATCTCATACAATTGCGTATTTCCCTCCTCCAATCCTGTTTCATTGACTAAGTTAGGAAAAAGCCAGAAGGTCAGAAAGACAAGCCCCCAGAGTGTCACTTTCTTTAGAATTCAAGTGAGACTCATAGATCAAAGATTTTAAGTCTTTAGTCAGGCTGGCATAATCTATAATATTATGCCTATTATGAAATCTTTCGGACGTTAGTCTGTTTCTTCAAGGTGGCATAAAGAGCTTGATTTACCATCTTGGAGGCTTCTTATAGGACATGGGAAAGGGAATTGAAATGCATACAAATCCTGGCATGAAAAATAAATAATTCCCTGGATTCATTAACCAATCTAGACTCAACGTTTGCAACTGGCTAATTTTAAGTTTGAGGTGATAGACCAGAGTGTGCATTAAGACCAACAGAGAAAAAATGCACATATATATATACATCACCTTCATACATGGGTTCAATTGTAAAACCTAAATGGCAATTGGAGAAATTCTTTATGTTTTGGTCATTAGTGTATAAAATTATTAATAAATTTGGATCTCTGTTATGAAATTGAAACAGATTTATGAAAGGCAAATAGTAACTTCCTAGTAAACATAATAAATTGAACACACACATTATTTCTACCCTCCAAAATTCCACCAAATTGACACTAAAGAAATAAGCATGCAAAGAGAACAAGAAAAAAGGTAATAGCAAACAATAAATGTCAACAAAATATTGAAAGCTAGAAAACAAAAAAGGAGGAGTAACTAGCTTAGCATACTGAAGAAAGTAAAACCCTAAACCTGTATGTCATGGAATCAACAAGTAACAAGCCTATTTTCCTCCATGAAACTTCTGAAATTCACAGGTATCAAAGACATCAGATATGTCTGAAGAAAGGAGTTAGGGTGGGGCTGAAAAGGTGATTGGTGGAAAGTCTAGGAAGAAACTGTTCTAGACATCCCCTCTCTGAATCTTTTATTGTATGTATGTATGTATGTATATATTTTTTTATTATACTTTAAGTTCTGGGATATATGCACAGAATGTGCGGGTTGGTTACACAGGTATACACGTGCCATGATGGTTTGCTGAACCCATCAACCCATCATCTACATTGGCGATTTCTCCTAATGCTATCCCTCCCCTAGCCACCAACAGGCCCCGTGCATGACATTTCCCTCCCTGTGTCCTTGTGTTCTTATTGTGCAACTCCCACTTATGAGTGAGAACATGTGGTGTTTGGTTTTCTGTTCCTGTATTAGTTTGCTGTGAATGATGGTTTCCAGCTTCATCCATGTCCCTGCAAAGGACATGAACTCATCCTTTTTTATGGCTGCATAGTATTCCATGGCGTATATGTGCCACATTGTCTTTATCCAGTCTATCATTGATGGGCATTTGGGTTGGTTCCAAGTTTTGCTATCGTGAACAGTGCTGCATAAACATACGTCTATAATCCTTTGGGTATATACCCAGTAATGGGATTGCTGGGTCACATGGTATTTCTGGTTCTAGATGCTTGAGGAATCGCCACACTGTCTTCCACAATGGTTGAACTAATTTACACTCCCACCAACAGTATAAAAACATTCCCATTTCTCCACATCCTCTCCAGCATCTGTTGTTTCCTGACTTTTTAATGATCGCCATTCTAACTGGCATGAGATGGTATCTCATTGGGATTTTGATTTGCATTTCTCTAATGACCAGTGATGATGAGCTTTTTCTCATACGTTTGTCTGCCACATAAATATCTTCTTTTGAAAAGTGTCTGTTCATATCTGTCACCCACTTTTTGATGGTTTTTTTTTTTTTTTTTTTTCTTTCTTGTCAATGTGTTTAAGTTCTTTGTGGATTCTGGATATTAGCACTTTGTCAGATGGATAGATTGCAAAAATTTTCTCCCATTCTGTAGGTTGCCTGTTCACTCTGATGGTAGTTTCTTTTGCTGTGCAGAAGCTTTACGGTTTAATTAGATCCCATTTGTCAATTTTGGCTTTTGTTGCCACTGCTTTTGGTGTTTTAGACATGAAGTATTCGCCCATGCCTATGTCCTCAATGGTATTGCCTAGGTTCTCTTCTATGGTTTTTTATGGTTTTAGGTCTTATGTTTAAGTCTTTAATCCATCTTGAATTAATTTTTGTATAAGGTGTAAGGAAGGGGTCTAGTTTCAGTTTTCTGCATATGGCTAGCCAGTTTTCCCAACAACATTTATTAAATAGGGATTCCTTTCCCAAATGATGGTTTTTGTCAGGTTTGCAAAAGATCAGAGGGTTACAGATGTGTGGCGCTATTTCTGAGGCCTCTGTTCTGTTCCATTGGTCTATATATATGTTTTGGTGCCAGTACTGTACTGTTTTTGTTACTGTAGCCTGGTAGTATAGTTTGAAGTGAGGTAGCGTGATGCCTCCAGCTTTTTTTTTTTTTTTTTTTTTTTTTTAATTTAGGATTGTCTTGGCTATACGGGCTCTTTTTTGGTTCCATATGAAATTTAAAGTAGTTTTTACTAATTCTGCAAAGAAAGCCAGTGGTAACTTAGTGGGGATAGCATTGAATCTATAAATTACTTTGGGCAGTATGGCCATTTTCACAATATTCATTCTTTCTATTCATCAGCATGAAATGTTTTTCCATTTGTCTGTGTTCTCTATGATTTCCTTGAGCAGTGGTTTGTCATTCTTGAAGAGGTCCTTCACATTCCTTGTAATTTGTATTCCTAAGTATTTTATTCCATTCATAACAATTGTGAATGAGAGTGCACTCATGATTTGGCTCTCTGTTTGTCTATTATTGGTGTATAGGAATGCTTGTGATATTTGCACATTGATTTTGTATCCTGAGACTTTGCTGAAGTTGCTTATCAGCTTAAAGAGATTTGGGTCTGAGACTATGGGGTTTTCTAAATATACAATCATGTCATCTGCAAACAGAGATGATTTGACCTCCTCTCCTCCTATTGAATATCCTTTCTTTCTTTCTCTTGCCCAATTGCCCTAGCCAGAACTTCCAATACTATGTTGAATAAGACTGGTGAGAGAGGGCATCCCTGTCTTGTGCCAGTTTTCAAAGGGAATGCTTCAGCTTTGGCCCATTCAGTATGATATTGGCTGTGGGTTTGTCATAAATAGCTCTTATTATATTGAGATACGTTCCATCAATACCTAGTTTATTGAGGGTTTTTAGCATGAAGGGGTGTTGAATTTTATCAAAGGCCTTTTCTGTATCTGTTGAGACAATCATGTGGTTTTTGTCATTGGTTATGTTTATGTGATGGATTACATTTATTGATTTGCATATGTTGAACCAGTCTTGCATCCCAGGGATGAAGCTGACTTGATCGTGGTGGATAAGATTTTTGATGTGCTGCTGGATTTGGTTTGCCAGTATCTTATTAAGGATTTTTGCATTGATGTTCATCAGGGATATTGGCCTAAAATATTCTTTTTGTTTTGTCTCTGCCAGATTTTGGTATCAGGATGATTCTGGCCTCATAAAATGAGTTAGGGAGGATTTCCTCTTTTTCCATTGTTTGGAATATTTTCAGAAGGAATGGTACCACTCCTCTTTGTACCTCTAGTAGAATTCAGCTCTGAATTAGTCTGGTCCTGGACTTTTTTTCATTGATAGGCTCGTAATTACTGCCTCAATTTCAGAACTTGTTATTGGTCTAATCAGGGATTTGATTTTTTCTTGTTTAGTCTTGGGAGGGGGTATGTTTCCAGGAATGTATCCATTTCTTCTAGATTTTCTAGTTTATTTGCATAGAGGTGTTTATAGTATTATCAGATTTTATTTTGTATTTGTGTGGGCTCAGTGGGGATATCACCTTTATCATTTTTTATTGTGCGTATTTGATTCTTCTCTCCTTTCTCCTTTATCATTCTGACTAGCAGGCTATTTTGCTAATCTTTTTCAAAAAACCAACTCCTGGATTCATCGATTTTTTGAAGGGTTTTTCGTGTCTCTGTCTCCTTCAGTTCTGCTCTGATCTTCGATATTTCTTGTCTTCTGCTAACTTTTGAATTTGTTTGCTCTTGCTTCTCTAGTTCTTTAATTGTGATGTTAGAGTGTCGATTTTAGATCTTTACAGCTTTCTCCCATGGGCATTTAGTGCTATAAATTTCCCTCTAAACACTGCTTTAGCTGTGTCCCAGAGATTCTGGTACATTGTGTCTTTGTTCCCATTGGTTTCAAAGAACTTATTTATTTCTGCCTTAATTTTGTTATTTACCCAGTAGTCATTCAGGAGCAGGTTGTTCTGTTTCCATGGAGTTGTGCAGTTTTGAGTGAGTTTCTTAATCCTGAGTTCTAGTTTGATTGCAGTGTTTTCTGAGAGACTGTTTGTTATGATTTCCATTCTTTTGCATTTTCTGAGGAGTGTTTTACTTCCAATTATGTGGTCAATTTTAGAATAGGTGTGATGTGGTGCTGAGAAGAATGTATATTCTGTTGATTTGGGGTGGAGAGTTCTGTTGATGTCTATTAGATCCACTTTGTCCAGAACTGAATTCAAGTCCTGAATATCCTTGTTAATTTTCTGTCTCTTTGATCTCTCTAATATTGACAGTTGGGTGTTAAAGTATCCGTCTATTGTTGTGAGGGAGTCTACAACTCTTTGTAGGTCTCTAAGAACTTGCTTTATGAATCTGGGTGCTCCTGTATTAGTTGCATATATATTTAGGATAGTTAGCTCTTCTTGTTGCATTGTTCCCTTTACCATTATGTAATGCCTTTCTTTGTCTTTTTGGATCTTTGTTGTTTTAAAGTCTGTTTTATCAGTGACTAGGATTGCCACCCCTGCTTTTTTTTTTTTTTTTTTTTTTTTGCTTTCCATTTGCTTGGTAAATATTCCTCCATCCCTTTACTTTGAGCTCATGTGTGTCTTTGTACTTGAGATGGGTCTCCTGAATATAGCACACTGATAAGTCTTGACTCTTTATCCAACTTGTCAATCTGTGTCTTTTATTTGGGGCATTTAGCCTGTTTACATTTAAGGTTAATATTTTTATGTGTGAATCTGATCCTGTCATCATGATGCTAGCTGGTTATTTTTCCCATTAATTGATGCAGTTTCTTTATAGTGTTGATGGTCTTTACAATTTGATGTGTTTTTGCAGTGGCTGGTACTGGCTTTTCCTTTCCATATTTAGTGATTCCTTCAGGACCTCATGTAAGGCAGGCCTAGTGGTGACAAAATCTCTTAGCATTTGCTTGTCTGTAAAGGATTTTATTTTTCCTTCACTTATGAAGCTTAGTTTGGCTGGATATGAAATTCTGTGTTGAAAATTCTTTTCTTTAAGAATGTTGAATATTGGCCCCCACTCTCTTCTGGCTTGTAGTTTTTCTGCAGAGATATCTGCTGTTAGTCTGATGGGCTTCCCTTTGTGGGTAACCCAACCTTTCTCTCTGGCTGCCCTTAACATTTTTTCTGTCATTTCAAACTTGCTGACGATTATGTGTCTTAGGGTTGCTCTTCTCGAGGAGTATCTTTGTGGTGTTCTCTGTATTATTTGAATTTGAATGTTGGCCTGTCTTGCTAGGTTGGGGAAGTTCTCCTAGATAATATCCTGAAGAATGCTTTCCAACTTGGTTCTGTTCTCCCTATCACTTTCAGGTACACCAATCAAACATAGATTTAGTCTTTTCACATAGCCCCATATTTTTTGGAGGCTTTGTTCATTCCTTCTTATTCTTTTTTTTTCTAATCTTGTCTTCACACTTTATTAAGTTGATCTTCAATCCCTGATATTCTTTCTTCCGCTTGATCAATTTGGCTATTGATACTTGCATATGCTTCATGAAGTTCTCGTGCTGTGTTTTTCAGCTCCATCAGGTCATTTATGTTCTTCTCTAAACTGGTTATTCTCATCAGCAATTCCTCTAATCTTTTTACAAGGTTCTAGGTTCCTTGCATTGGGTTAGAACATGTTCCTTTAGCTCAGAGGAGTTTGTTATTACCCACCTTCTGAAGCCTACTTCTGTCAATTTGTCAAACTAATCCTTCATCCAGTTTTGTTCCCTTGCTGGTGAGGAGTTGTGATCCTTTGGAGGAGAAGAGGCATTCTGGTTTTTGGAATTTTCAGCCTTTTTGTGCTGGTTTTTCCTCATCTCTATGGATTAATCTATATTTGGTATTTGATGTTAGTGACCTTTGGATGGGGTTTCTGTGTAGATGTCCTTTTTGTTGATGTTGATACTATTCCTTTCTGTTTGTTAGTTTTCCTTCTAACAGTCAGGCCCCTCTGCTAAAGGTCTGCTGGAGTTTGCTGGGGGTCCACTCCAGACCCTGTTTGCCTGGGTATCACCAGCGGAGGCTACAGAACAGCAAAGGTTGCTGCCTATTCCTTCCCCTGGAAGCTTCGTCCTAGAGGGGCTTCTGCCAGATTCCAACTAGAGCTCTCCTGTATGAGATGTCTGTTGACCCCTGCTGGGAGGTGTCACCCAGTCAGGAGGCATTGGGATCAGGGACCCACCTGAGGAGTCAGGCTGTCCATTAGCAGAGCTTGAGCACTGTGCTGGGAGATCTGCTGCTCTCTTCACAGCCAGCAGGCAGGAACATTTAAGTCTGCTGAAGCTGCACCCACAGTTGCCCCTTCCCGCCACGTGCTCTGTCCCAGGGAGATGGGAGTTTTATCTATAAGCCCCTGACTGGGGTTGCTGCCTTTCTTTCAGAGATGCCCTGCCCAGCCCTCTCTGAATCTTTATCCAGGTATTCCAGATAGGGAGAATTGTGAAAAATGTAATAAGATATCACACCTGAACACTAATGAAAGTTTCATTGACTACACTGTGGTGGGATCAGTATTGGTGAGACCAGATCATCTACCTGTCCACACCCAGATATCTGAACAAGACAGAAAGAAGTAATACATTTGAGAAAGATTTTAAGCCCATCCGTGAAAACCTAATTTAATGACCAAGAAAATATGTGTCACTTCCAAAGAAATCTGAAGAGAAATCAGTGGGCTGCACTGGAGTTCAGCCAAACAAAAGAAACTAACAACTGGAAATGCAAGTAACTCTCACTGGGTTTTTCTCTCTGGTTCTCCAAAGATTTCTTAGAAGAGATCGCTTTAAGAGTATTAAGTATATGCAGTCGGGAGGAAAGGGTTCAACAAAAGAACAAATTCACACAGGAACTCAGAAAAAATGCTAACCAGCATTGGTCCCAGAAAGCAAGAGAGAAAACAGAGATCTCAGAAAAAAGAGATATCAGAAAGAGATCTCAGAAAAAATCCCAAAGTGACTAGTCATGATACTTTATTTACCAACCTAGTTTAATTTTTGGTGAAATTTCCAAACATTGACAATTTCTTCATGAAAAAATCAGTTGCATTCTTATTAAACCTTATTAATACTTTATTTTAGCTTTGTGACATTGTATTTAAGTGTTTGTCATAGCAGCTCTGCCAGTAGTTCTTAACTCTGATAGTGCCTGGTCCCAACCCCATATGATTTTTATTTAACTGAAAAGGGCCCAAGTTTTGTTATTCTTTCAAAAGCCCTTTCGTTGATTCTAAGTCAAAACTAGAATTGACAAATAGCAAGAAACTCCACATTTCTAGAAGGTAAACTCTGTATTTTATTTTTCTCCTTATCCCTAAACCTTAGCACAGCAGCTGGGGAACAATATTTTAAAATATAGCTCCTTTCAGATGTGCTCTGAGAGAGAGTTACCTTATGACAAACTCTCAAAGGTGAATATTGTTATATCAACATTCCAGTGTAACCTAACGGCTTTTAAACATTCTCTATACTATATGTAATAGATGCTGTGAGGTTCACTTCTTGTCAGAGCATGACATCTAAAAACATTTCATTTGCCTTTAAAAGCCAGATGACATGACAGTTGAAAAGAAAAACACACTCATAATGGACATTTGTGATTTTTTAAACAAATACAAAAGTGTCTCCTTATAAAAAGCTATTGTTATGATTATTACATAATTATTATTATTACATAAAGCTGATGTTGAAAATTATTTCTTTCTTAATCAATTTACACCAATATTATGAGAAATTTGAGACCCCTGCTTCTTGGTTATGAGGAATGCTGTTTCATCTTTCTCTGGACATTCTTACCTGCAACAGCTAATACTCTGGATTCCTTTCAACAGGACCATTAATTTCCTAGTGAGATTTCCCATGCAAAAGCAGGGAAAGAGGATCCAAGACCAGAATCAAAAGGTCTCTTCCCCCATCGGTGCTCAATAAATATTTGTTGAATGAATTAATGAAGTAAGGGAATCAATTCCTCTCTGTCCATCCTTTTCAAGCCTTGTCCTTTGTCTATATTCAGTAGAAATAATAACTGTACAGGTAACACTTTAACTTAACACACATTTAAATCCCAGACAGAATTGTGAATAGATGTTGTTCATATACTTTAAGTAAAAGGGTCATATTCTCTTTTCTAAATCTAAAAAGTAGGTGGTTGTATCATATAAGGGCTTTTATCATCAATAATCATGATCAACATTATATTCTTCATCTTGAGGCAACTGAGCCATAGTATAAGCAAATCATAAAAGGCAGAAATCTAGATTTTCAAAGCTGATAGAATAGAGGCAAGTGTTTTCACATTTATAGTAAGACTTATCAATAATTCTTCAAATTGGCCCTTCTCAATTTTGGTTTGTGCCGGAATCACTGAGTAGGGCTTGTAAAAATACACATTGTTAAGTCTTCCTCCCAGGTTTTCAACTCAGTAGGTCTGGGCTAGGGCCCAATAATTTGCATTTCTAACCATTTGTAAGGTGATACTGATGCTGGTCCATGGAGTACACTTTGAGAAGCCTGCTCATCTGGCCTGGGCTCAATAGCACCATCTGACCTTCAGGCAAGCTGGGTCATCCAAAAGGTTTCCCGCAATAACATGATGTCTAGCTTTAAGCAGTGCTAATAGATAAATCATGCATGCCACATGTGTAATTGAAAAGGTTTTACTAATCATATTAAAAAAAAGAAACTAAAGTTAATTTTAATAATACTTTAATCCAATATATGCAAAATATTATCATTTCACCATGCAAGTAATATGAATATTATTAAGGAGATATTTTACATTCCTTTTTTAATACTAAATATTTAAAATAGGTTGCGTGTTTTACACTCACATGTCAAATCTGACTAGCTAGGTATCAAGTGGTCAGTAGCCCCAATGTGACTACCACACTGACATTGCAGCTCGAGTCCAGACCTCTATATCTCTCTTTAAAAAATTGTTTTAAACTTGATATTTTAATTTACTTTGAGCTGCAATAAAATTATTTAAAATAATTTAGGAAAGTGATACTTTTCAATGAAGGTAAAGTGGGCCAAAACAATAATCTTTTCTTCCAATCCACTAAAATAGCATTCAATTGCAAATTCAATTTATATAACTTCTATAGATTTCTATTTTGTAAGGTAATATTATTCTATAACAAATAACCATGTTTTAATTTAATTAATGGTAACATCTGAGGTGCTAAAATACTAGATAGCATGGAACCAAAAAGGTTCCTTCAATTAAGATGTTAAAAATTATACTATAGGAAATGGATACTTTCTTCTTGCTATAACAGTTTTGATACTACTTTTGCAGTAAATGTTCATTATTGAAGATTGAGAAAATACAGATAAGCAAAAAGAAGACTATAAAAATTACCTGTAATCTGATATCGTTAATTCCTTTGTGTATATTCACCCAGATATTTTTCCTTGTCTATAGTATATAGTATTTTTGAAAGCAATCACAACATATATGTTTTGTGACTTTCTTTTCTCAGTTAACAATACAGAATATCTTTCCAGATGCATTTATATATCATTTTATAAAATTATTTTAAATGGTTGTAGAGTATTATGTGGGTATGCTACAATGTTTTAGTCCTCTCTATTATGAGACACTTTCCTTTTTTAGCATTTCCTTTTTTAGAAACAACATTGAGATGCAAATGAGGTAAAAAGCTGTCAGAAATTTGACCACCACTCCAGACCCACACTATCCTTCTGCATAACCGTTTCTAACCAAACCTGCTCCTAAGTAATTACTCCACAATTTCTACTGCCAATGTTGTCAAACCTTAGAGTGTATCAGAAACACTTGGTCGGTTTTGTTTGTTTGTTTGTTTGTTTTTAGTAAAGATCCATAAGCCCTAACTTCAGAGAGTGATTCAGCAGGTCTGGTGTGAGGGCTAGCGATCTGAATTTTTAAACAACTCCCCCTACAAGGTGATCTTATTGCAGACAGTCCCTATTTAGAGAAACACTGCTCTAGTTCTTATGTCCTATTTTAAAATAAATTTGATAATATTTTCATTTACCTGCACACACTGCTTAAGGAAATGTTCAGAAATAAATAAATGCAGAAAATTTATCACTCTGAACCAAATTTCTACTCCCAGCAACCAAAATCTATTTTTAAAGTCCCTATAGCTCTTATTATAAGAAACCTAATATTCTAGTACATAATTTCTTCCCTAATACATTTTTAAAGAAGAAATGTGGTTAGCGTTTTGCATGTTGCAAATAGAAGGCTCTACTTTGCAGCTGATATAAAGGCATAAATTCCTGCAGACATGGATGGCATTTGCAAAATTCTGAATAACATCTCTAGCTACCATCAGAGAGTGCTGGCTTAGCTGAACTGCCTCATCAAATAGAGTGTCCATTACCTTTAATTGGGTTTGTAGGATTAGGCCTGAAGGGGTTGTATGTGTTTGGTGAGAATCCTTTACTGTTGCTTAAAAGTCCATTCACAAATGAAATGCACTTAATCAGCCTCCTTCCACTGGCAGTTGACAGGAAACAGACAACCCAGAGATATAGCCTACCCAGAGCAAGCAAAACAGAACACACCCCTTCCAGTTTGTTCAGGGGCCTGAAGTGATATACCATGAAGAAACTGATATTCTGAAACTTTGATGAAACCTTGTGAAATATTCCACAGTGGCAGGGAACATCCCTACTCCCAATTCTGAAGGTAGACAAAGGGTACTTGAACACTGTGTTTCTGCTTAGAAAATCGAAAGCAACTACCAGACCTTATTATCTTCCAAGAATTATTTTAAAGTCTTAGAAAACTCTGTCTCCTGTGGTCAATGGTATCAGCCTAAATACAAACAAAATAAATGATTTTTAATGATATATCAGTATATACTGTGAGTCTTGCCACAGAAAGTAGAAAGGCAGGCCACCCATAGTTTTGATTGCATAGTCTCTGTGTTGTTTGTTCAGATTAACTCTACCTCATAGTGATTTTTCTCTTATTCTGTATCTCACTGGCCCTGGTAGATACAGTCTTACTCTTACTATCCTGCCTTGCTCATATAATGCATCAGAACTATTTTCTAGTAATTTCAAGACTATATTTTGTAAGACCCTTGATGATAAGGACTATGCCTGACACTTCTTTTGCATCTCCACTGGCACAGTCACAGTCACATGGTACTCACACAATGTACTTATTAACTTGCAACACATATGCGTGTATGCACACACACCCTTGCTATGTGACCTCTTCTGTTTTGTTTTTGTTTTATTGTAAAAGTACTTTGCATCATGGTGAATAAAGGGCTTTAAGCTGAACCAGTTGGCTCATGTGAGACTTATTTAGGATAAGTTAATGTGATCAGCTCAGCATGCTTGGCCTTATCATGCTTTACCATATTTGCTAATAGACACACACATTAAAAATAAGTATTTTTCCTACCTCTGAAAGGAAAGCAATCCTGAAATGAAACAGTCACTATTGGAAAGCCACAAAATAATGTAGTATCCATATCTAACTCTCATTATCATATTGATTTGCCTGCAGCATGCTTCATAAACATCTCTATAAATTAATACTTAAACTAGTCCACCAGAGAGAGGACAGGATTGCCTTTTGAAACTAGAATTATGGGGCTAGAGGCACATAGAAACATGCGGTATAGCAGAAAGAGCACCAGACTGTAACTCAGGAGAAAGGATTCTATTCCCAGGTGGGCAAGTAATCTTAAGCAAGTCACACTCCTTCCCTAGGCTTCAGTTTTCTCATCTGTGACATAAGGAGGTTTACATTATATTTATTCATGCAATATATATATGTAGTGCCTCCCCGGCCTTCTAGGTGTTAGAAATACAGAAAAAAAGAAATCCCTGTCCACCGGCAACTGATAGAAGATAGAAGGACAATGCATTTCTAAAATATCTGAAAATGATTATTGGGGGATACTGATAAGCACTATGAAGCAAAATAAGAAGGTTAATGGGATACAGAGTAAAAGGTAGGGAGAAGAGTAAATGAAGAAACAGGGAGATGTACTAGGGAAGGCCTCTCTGAGAAAGTGATATTTGAGTGAAGGCCTGAATACCGAGAAGATTTATTTGCAAACAGTTACAGGAGAGTATTTCAGACAAAAGGAACAGAAAATATAAATTATCTGAGGTGGCAACAAGCTTGGTCTCTTCAAATAACAGGAAGAAGGTCAGTATGTCTACAGTGCAGTGAGCCAGGAGCAGAGTAGCAAGAGATGGTGATGAAGCGGTATGTTAGATTGTGCAGGGACTTGTAGACTAGGGTGAGAGGTTTGGATTGTATTCTATATGTCATGGAAAATCTTTAGAGAATTTTGATGCAGGAATGACATCATCTGATTTACATTTTTAAAGTACTGCAGTAAGAGCAAGAGTGGAGAGTCTGAATAGAGACCACTGCAGGAAGAGAGATTGATTCACTTGCCAACGGTGGTAGTGAAGACAAAGAAGATTGAACAGATTTGAGATATGTTTAAGAGGCAGAGTCAACAGGACATGACTCACCAGATGTTGAATAAAAGCGGGAAAAGAGGAAAGAGAGATGACTCTTGGGGCTTGTACCTGAGTAATAATTGTCTAATGGTTCTTGTTTCAGACATTTTCACCTATGCTATAAATATGATTGGCCTATACTTTTTCAGATTCTGCCTTTTCCTGGTTTTATGATGGTTATGCTAGTCTCATAAAGTAAATTAAGTAGCTTTTTTCTCTTTTCTGAAACTGTTAATGTAATTGGACATTTAATTCTTGAAAGTTAGAGAAAATTTTCCAATAAAATCATCTAATCACGTAAGCCTGGAGTCTTTGGGCAGGAGATGGGAGGTTGATAATTTTTATTACCAATTCAATATGCTTAAGCTTATTGGTTTATGAAGGTTTTCTAATTTTTCTTGAGATAATGTTGATCAATTATACACTCTATTAATATGTCCATATCATTTCTTTTCTATTTTATTGGCATAAAGTTGGTTACTTCATATTAATCTCTTCTAATTTATTCAAATCTCTGTTATATCTACCATATTACCTTTTCATTCCTAATACTACTTGCATGTGTCTTTCTCTCCCTTGCATCAGTAAGCCTCATGATTCGGTCTTAGAAGTAGAAGGCTGAAAAGAAAATGATTTAAGGAAGATCTGAAAATATATCCACTTAATAGCACACTCCCAGTCATACCCATTATTTCTTTTTGTATAGAGAGCTCCTGAATTAGGTGTGCACGTGAGTATGTAGAGTGCTGTGGGAGTGAAGAGAACTACAAAATTTTTAAAAACCATTAGAAACAAAAGAGAAACAAAACCCTCAAGACATCACTATATCAGGTTCTAGAAATTCAAGTTTGCTGTACTGACCATACACAAAGAGGAAACTCAGGTATTTAAAATACATTAGGAAGAGAACACACGGACACAGCGAGGGAAACATCACACACTCGTGCCTGTCGGGGGGCAGGGGGCTAGGGGAGGGATAGCATTAGGAGAAATACCTAATGTAGATGATGGGTTGATGGGTGAAGCAAACCACCATGCCATGTGTGTATCTATGTAATAAACCTGCACATTCTGCACATGTACCACAGAACTTAAAATATAATTTAAAAAGAAAACTATATATGTATATATGCCTATGTATGCATGTGTGTGATAAGTGAAAAGAAGATAAGTACTTTCCAAGTTAGAGCAGAGCTATCAAGAGAGGAATAACTTATCCAGTGACTGTCAGAAATGGCCATTAGTTGGTGATACTACAGTATGCAAATAAGGAGAGAGGGATATTTGTGAATAGAAGGCAAACATATGCAGGCAGTTTTGCAGAACCTTCTGACCCAAAAATCTTCCTCTCCTTGGACTCAACAATCCAAACTATAGGTGAAAGTTTAGAGCCAGAATGATCTGAGTTTTAATCCTGCTTTGACATTTGCTAGTTGTATGACCTGGAACAGAACACCACTTATCCCTTCTGTAATTTATCATCGTTATCTATAAAATAACAATATTAGGCTGGGTGTAGCTCACGCCTGTAATCCTAGCACTTCGGGAGGCTGAGGCGGGCGGATTGCCTGAGCTCAGGAGTTCATGACCAGCCTAGGCAACATGGCAAAATCCCGTCTCTACTAAAAATACAAAAAATTAGCCAGGCATGGTGGTACGTGCCTGTAGTCCCAGCTACTCGGGAGGCTAAGGCAGGAGAATCACTTGAGCCCAGAAGGCAGAGGTTGCAGTGAGCTGAGATTGTGCCACTGCACTCCAGCCTGGGCAACAGAGTGAGACTCTGTCTCCAAAAAAATAAAAAAATAAAAATAATATAGCAATACTACAACTGACTTCAAAGGGTCCAGAAACCACAATGCACACCCATTCTTTTCCCTTTGTTATAAGCCAGCTCAAACAGCTCCCAAGAGAGTTTATTTATTCTTTAGATTTTACTATGGTGTTTACATTTCTAGATGTTTCCAGGGTGAATCTCTATTGAAAGCCTAATGAAGATTCTCCTTAGAAAGCTTTTTTTCTTTTAAAATCATTTCTCATCTGTGAAACCAGAATTGTTGAGAAGAGGGGAGAGAATAATATCTGACCAACATATATAAAATGATAACTTAATGCATTTGCTTACTCAGTTGATGATATTTGATGAAAATGTATTCTTTTTTTTACCACAATTGGTTAGGCTTGTCTCAATTAGAACCCCCAAAATAGCTTGCTTTCTCACTTTTAAAGATTCACAAGTTAGTAGTAAATCCATAATGGAACAAAAAGGTTTTGGCTATTATATTGAATATCATCAACATTTAATGCCCCCTCTGCAGCTAAAAAAGCTACACTTCTAATAGGACAATAAGCTTGCTGAACAATATTTAATTTCCCATTGTTAATTTAGCTAAATTAATGTACATCAATTTTAAAATGCATTGAAGATACTCTTTTAAAGAGTAGTGTTTTCAGCCTTTTTGGATAGTATATATACTTTATTATCAGCTTATCTCCCCCAGAACACCAAAATTTATAATTTTTTTCCTTTATTTTTTATATGCTTATTGCCTTTCTCACTAGAATTTCATGAATGAAATACAAAAGCATTGCATGTTTAAAAAGTTTACACTTTTAAAACTGGACCTTATATTTATTTACATTGGTCAAGCTGGGAACTGTTACCTATAACACTAGTTATACTTCTAGAATATATACATATAGACAGGAAAATAGAACACATTATTTATTAATTATCCACCTGCTATTCTGCAACGGAAATGTCACTCATTACTAAATAAATAATATTAGGCTTAAAGTTGAAATAATTTTTAAAAGGTAATAAAATACCTAGCAATTAGAGTATTTCTTTTAAATCTACACAGAATTTTCAAAGTTAACAGCATGTTTACTGGCTGGAATAGAATTCAAAATAGACCAATTCCTACTAACCCAGAGAAATTTTTTTTTCTTACTCTTGATGAGGGGTTCGTTCAATCTGTGTCAGAGTTCAAAGAACAAAACATTGTTTCGGTTGATGTAATTTGGAGGTTAACAGTGGTAATTTTGTGAAAAACAACATCTCAGAACTTTTTCCATTATTGCTTAATCTACTGTGTCAAAAAGTACTTTACTTGGTAAGAATTAGTTTTCACCTCCTCAGTCTCTGTTATGTCAAAGGTCAGAGGTGACTAGGAAGACAAAGTTCAATTCCTTTTGGCCTTGGCAGTCCCCTTTGAGGGAAAAAGAAGCTACTTTACTTGCATAACATTCATACCAGGAGAGAAAGGCTAAAGAGAGCTCATAGAAATGCCCAAGTGTAAATATAATTTTATTCTGGGTCTAGAATCTGATGATAGAAACAAATAGCTAATAACTGTTTTTAAAAACAAAAAATAAAAAGGAATAGCATTCAGAAAGTTCTTCATTAATATTTCATGGGATAGAGACATACTATTTATATTACAGAATGAGGATAAAATTGTCAGCATAATATGAGCAATAATGGGAATGAGAGGGACTAGCATTTGTTGAGCACCTAACATGTGACAAGTACTATAAATATATAGTTTCATTTAATCCTCACAATGACAATGACCTTGTAGCATGAGAACTGTCACTCTCATTTTACAGAAAAGGAAACTGAGGTGCATAGAGGTTTATTTACTTGCCTGAGATGACATAGGTAGTAAATGGTAGGGCAGAAATTTGAAACCAGGTCTTTCTTGTTTCAATGTCCCCACTCTCACTATGTTTCTTCCATATGGGATTCACTAACACATCACTATGGGAGTGGGTACCAGCCAAGCTTCAAGCACAGAAAGGTTACCAGGTGCTGATAGAGCCCTGCCAAATCAAATTTTAGAGCCTGCCAGGCTCTTAAAATACATGACCTGGTGGAAAGCAACCAACTTGGCGCGGTGACTCATGCCTGTAATCCCAGCACTTTGGGAGGCCAAGGCTGGTGGATCATGAGGTCAGGAGATCAAGACCATCCTGGCCAACACGGTGAAACCCCGTCTCTACTAAAAATACAAAAAAATTAGCCAGGCATGGTGGTAGGCGCCTGTAGTCCCAGCTACTCGGGAGGCTGAGGCAGGAGAATGGCATGAACCCGGGAGGCAGAGCTTGCAGTGAGCAGAGATCGCGCCACTGCACTCTAGCCTGGGCGACAGAGCAAGACTCCATCTCAAAAAAGAAAGTAACCAACTCCTCAATCACCTGAAAATTTTTAAATGTTCACATAAATCAATCCTGGGTTATTAACTGAGGTATATTAACATTGAATGAACAAACAAAGGAATAATAGAAGGACCTAAAGTAAGTAGTTCTCACTTGGAAATGGTTGGAATCCCATTCCCTCCTTGAGAATCTGGTGAATAGTAAGAACATGCTCTCTAGAAAAACATACCTTTATGATACAACATTTTAGCAAAGAATTTTAGAGGCTTTTTGATCTCCCTGAAACTAATTGTAGTAGGCAGCACCATTGTTCCCATTCCTTTGTCTTTCCCTAAATTCATGACCTTTGCCATAGGACTTTGTAACTCCTCCCACCAGAGGCAGGAAATATTTCCTTGCTCCACTGATGCTGGCTTTGGCCACCTAGCTTGCTTTTTCCAATATAAGTGATATAATGCAATTTCTAACTCTAGTCTTTAAGAGGCATTGTATGTTTCTGCTCATTCTTCTTGCACTTTTGCCATTACCATGAGAAAAAACAATGCTCCACATAGCCTTTTGTTCCAAGAAAGATGAGAGACATGCATGGTAGACCTGGGCTCAACCTCCAGCTTAGAGCCCAGCCTAGGTCAGCCAACCTCCAGCTGACCTACAAATGTACAGATGAAAACAAATAATTGTTGTTTTAAGCCAGTGAGTTTGGGGGTGGTTTTTAATATACCATTGTTGCAGTAATAGTTTGACCACTATATCTATTCAGAGCCTCTCTGCCTTCAAGAATCTGTGTACCATATGTTAAGAACCTCTGGTCTAGAATGTTTTAAAGAAGAATTTCCAGAGATCGAAAAAATTATTTAAACATGCATTAATGTATCTGATCCCATATGCCAGGTAAATTAAAGTCTGATGTGATAAATAAAACAGTATGTTCAAATAACAATTAAAAACCTCTTTTGATATGTACAAAATACAAATTCAAAGTGATAGCAAACTCTTGTCAAACAGTTTTATGGGCAGTGCATTTTCTTTGTGGTACATAAAAGAGTGATGTGTCTTACAATCAATGGCATCTTAGATGTGATGAAATATCACCTAGCAAATGAGGAAAATGGTAATTGTCTATGTCTTATCATTTGAGGATTTAGAAAACAGATAATGAAGTTCACTAATAATTAAAATTAAATTGTGTATTATGGCTGTTAGTAAAATCTGCACCCATAATGCAGCAACTTTGTGATCATCATTTCAGGTGGGCTTTCTCATACTTCTCATCTCTAGAGAAGCAAGGTGTCATTACATATGGTTGGGCACCAACATAATGGTCTAGCAAATAAGTGTTATGAGCATGTAGATGATAGATTAATTTAGGCTATAGTAGTTATGTTAAATATTCTTGAACACAGTAAAATGTAAGCTAAGCTGGAACATCTTGTCAATGGGAGAGATGAAAAGACTTGGATGGTTCTGAAGAGGAGGGAGGGCATTCTAGGCACAGAAATGGTTTATGGGGATCAAAAAGTAGAAATGAGTATGAGGTATTCAGAAACAGGGAAGAGACCAGTCAAACCAGAGAAAGATTGTAAGGGGAAGAAGGAAAAAGAAAAGAGCACGCAATTATGTATGGCATAAAATGTTGCACACATCACCTACAGATTCCCAGTTGCTATCTGAAATGTTAGGTCAGGTTTACTCAGAGCACAGAAAGAACCAAGTACAATCAAAGAGAGGCTGTCTTTGTATTTCCATTCATATTCCTAATTTAAAACCCAGAAGTAACTTCATTTATCTATGAATCATGCCCAAGGGAAAACAACTTTTTGAAGTTGAAAACAAAAAGCAAAATGAAATTTGTAATGATATTCAAATAAAAATATTGAAAATATAGCATGTATGTCACTCAATAGAAAGACATAGGAAAATATATTCAGGAGCAATAAGCTTCAAGTTAAATAAATAGCATTAAAGCTTATAACAAAATTACAAGCAAGTAATTCAAGCTCTCTCAAGGGATTTACATACTTCAAGGAAAACATCTTCCAATTATCATAAAAAGCTCTCTCCAATTTTCACAGTTCATCTATAATAGGTTGATTGCAAATGTAAAATGTATGGCTCAGGTAGTGCTGTATAGTCAGCTGTAACCATAACCTCCTGTGTAATGACAAGCAATTGGAATAGCAATACTACGACTTAATCTATTTAATTTAGATTGCTTGGCATTTATACCTATACTCCACTGGAGGGAAAAAACCAAAATATTTGCAGTAAAAAGTATATTCTTATTATTAATCTTCTATCATACAAAAATATCTCAACAAAAAAAGGAATTGACAACAGAAATAGAAACAAAATGATTTTTTGACTATGGTGCTAACAGAAGATTATCATTTTCTTAACTGTATTTCCTATGATTATCATCAATGGAATACTTGTAGGGAAAAATAAAAATAAACAATAGAAATGTTCAGCTCAGAGATTAAAACAAAGAATCCAAGAAAAGTTTTGTGGATGGCTATTAAAAGCTTTCATGGGGAAAAATGGCTATTTTAAAATTTCATTTCTACAGTGTCATTATACAAAATTGGCAGCGAATAAGAGTTCTGGCTACATGTCTGTTTTGCTAAGAGTTAAGGAGATGTCAGTGCAGGCTGATGTTAATTAAGCAGGACAGTCATCTTTTGGAGCAAACTTAAAATTCTGTGGGATGCCAACATCCCTAAGAGGCTCAGTGGCCTGGGCTAAGAGGCTCCTTTTCCTCATTAATATATGATTTAGTATATAGGGACTCTTCTTTTTTTTTATTTGTTAACACACCCACATAGGTATTGATTTCCTACTATGTGCCAGCCCCGGCAGGGTCACTTCCTTCAAGAAGCTTATAATCTAGTGGGGAAGACAGATACACAAGCAAAGGAAAGAAAGATCATATCTACGAAGAAGATGGAGATGAGAAAGAGCAGGAGAAAGTCAGTATTATTTTCTTTTTTTTGTGTGTGTGTTCATTGTTTAATAAAGGTTTGCTGCAATTAACTGGACATTCTTTCAGTAGATTAATATCATATAAATCAGCCAATTATGTTGACCTTTATTCATTCCAAAATAAATATTAACATTTCCAATAGATTTTACCTATTAAATGCTGACAGAACTTCACCAAAGCCAACTCCCATACAATAATAATGGGAGACTTCAACACTCCACTGTCAACATTAGACAGATCAACGAGACAGAAAGTTAACAAGGATATCCAGGAATTGAACTCATCTCTGCACCAAGCAGACCTAATAGACATCTATAGAACTCTCCACCCCAAGTCAACAGAATATACATTCTTCTCAGCACCACATCACACTTATTCCAAAATTGACCACATAATTGGAAGTAAAACACTCCTCAGCAAATGTAAAAGAACAGAAATTATAACAAACTGTCTCTCTGACCACAGTGCAATCAAACTAGAACTCAGGACTAAGAAACTCAATCAAAACCGCTCAAGTACATGGAAACTGAACAACCTGCTCCTGAATGACTACTGGGTACATAACGAAATGAAAGCAGAAATAAAGATGTTCTTTGAAACCAATGAGAACAAAGATACAACATACCAGAATCTCTGGGACACATTTAAAGCAGTGTGTAGAGGGAAATTTATAGCACTAAGTGCCCACAAGAGAAAGCAGGAAAGATCTAAAATTGACAGTCTAACATCACAATTAAAAGAACTAGAGAGGCAAGAGCAAACACATTCAAAAGCTAGCAGAAGGCAAGAAATAACTAAGATCAGAGCAGAACTGAAGGAGATAGAGACACAAATAACCCTCCAAAAAATCAATGAATCCAGGCGTTGGTTTTTTGAAAAGATCAACAAAATTGACAGACCGCTAGCAAGGCTAATAAAGAAGAAAAGAGAGAGGAATCAAGTAGACGCAATAAAAAATGATAAAGGGGATATCACCACCGACCCCACAGAAATACAACTACCATCAGAGAATACTATAAACACCTCTACGCAAATCAACTAGAAAATCTAGAAGAAATGGATAATTTCCTGGACACGTACACTCTTCCAAGACTAAACCAGGAAGAAGTTGAATCCCTGAATAGACCAATAGCAGCCTCTGAAATTGAGGCAACAATTAATAGCCTACCCACCAAAAAAAGCCCAGGACCAGATGGATTCACAGCTGAATTCTACCAGAGGTACAAGGAGGAGCTGGTACCATTCCTTCTGAAACTATTCCAATCAATAGTCAGTATTATTTTCAAAGAGGAATTACTTTTGAGTTAAGTCTAAAAAGATAAGTAGATGTCCTCTAGGCAGACAAGGAGAAGAAAGAAATTCTAAACAGAAGACAGAACTTGAATAAAATTTCATAGGAATGACCAGTCATTGTATTTTAGGGAAACTGCAGTCATGCCTAATGACTGCTTGAAGGCCAAGATCTTAATGTACCCTCAAAAACATCCTTTAAAAACTATTCTAAAACAAAATAAAACAAAACAAACAGTATTTTGAGTCAGACATTATTTTCCAACAGAATATAAAGTAAATACTTTCAAAATGACTACAAAAAAATAATACAACCCAAACACCCTAATGTCTGGCATTTCTCAGTAATCAGGTTTTACTACATCCAAGTCATATTTTTGGAATATTGTATGACAGATAAATAACTTGATCTACTAAAGAGCAAGAGAAACGGAAAGATAAAACACCTTCAACCAACTTCAAGTATGTCCTGATCCTATGACTTGAGATCAGAGGCTTTTGATAATCTTTCAAATTAAGACTGAGGTTTTGACTACCATGTATATGAGTGACAGCCCTGGAGTCCTGGAAGGGAAGTGGGGGTGGGTAAATCATCCCTACAGGAGGTCTGCTGGGCGACAAAGAGGATCTTCCCATGCTTCTAAAATGTAATTTTAATAATCCCTGTTTCTAATGTGTAGAAATTCAAAGCCTCATAGGCCACTGTTAACCTGCAGTTCCCTCCCCTCTTTGATTATGAAACTGGAGCCATTTCTTCCATCCTTCTCCCAGTAGCCCTAGGGCCAAGGGTAGGTAAATTGCATATAGAACCTCAGAACAGTACTTGATCTCAGCCCAATGCTACTTTCCAAATCACTCTACAATTCGCTAGTAGTTTAGGAGTCTTACTGGCCTAAAAAATATATGGCTACTTCTAGATTCACTCTTCAGTCAGTGCCAGAAAGTGTCAGACTAGATAAGGATCTTTTTAAAAAATGTGTTCAAAGCAATAGCATGTTGTTAATGTAGGCCCTTGGGATAAAGTTTATATTTCCTGACTTTATGTCTTTAAACCTCACACATTGATGCATTGTGAGAAAGTGCTAAAAAGCAATTCGGATAAGTGGTTGTTAATTACATTCTTCTTGTAGCCAAGCTTGGTCCCACAACTCAGGACCAAGATGGGCTATAAGAAGGATATAATCAACAACCATTTATCCAAATGTTTCCATTGGTACAGTATGTGGACAATGACGGTTTACTGGACATCAAACTAACTTCCCCTTTTACTCATGGAAAGAAATCCACAAAATGATATAGAAAAAAATGCAAGCAGTCCTTTTCAGAAGGCCATTTCAGATAAATAAGCCTTTTTTTTTTATTATACTTTAAGTTCTAGGGTACATATGCATAACGTGCAGGTTTGTTACATATGTATATCTGTGCCATGTTGGTGTGCTGCACCCATCAACTCGTCAGCACCCATCAATTCATCATTTATATCAGGTATAACTCCCCAATGCAATCCCTCCCCCCTCCCCCCTCCCTATGATAGGCCCCAGTGTGTGATGTTCCCCTTCCCGAGTCCAAGTGAGCTCATTGTTCAGTTCCCACCTATGAGTGAGAACATGCGGTGTTTGGTTTTCTCTTCTTGTGATAGTTTGCTAAGAATGATGGTTTCCAGCTGCATCCATGTCCCTACAAAGGACATGAACTCATCCTTTTTTATGGCTGCATAGTATTCCATGGTATATATGTGCCACATTTTCTTAATCCAGTCTGTCACTGATGGACATTTGGGTTGATTCCAAGTCTTTGCTATTGTGAATAGTGCCGCAATAAACATACATGTGCATGTGTCTTTGTAGTAGAATAATTTATAATCCTTTGGGTATATACCCAGTAGTGGGATGGCTGGGTCATATGGTACATCTAGTTCTAGATCCTTGAGGAATTGCCATAATCTTTTCCATAATGGTTGAACTAGTTTACAATCCCACCAACAGTGTAAAAGTGTTCCTATTTCTCCACATCCTCTCCAACACCTGTTGTTTCCTGATTTTTTAATGATTGCCATTCTAACTGGTGTGAGATGGTATCTCATTGTGGTTTTGATTTGCATTTCTCTGATGGCGAGTGATGATGAGCATTTTTTCATGTGTCTGTTGGCTGTATGAATGTCTTCTTTTGAGAAATGTCTGTTCATATCCTTTGCCCACTTTTTGATGGGGTTGTTTGTTTTTTTCTTGTATATTTTATTTACCACATTCTTCCTATATGTGAAATTCCTACATTCTCTCAAACAGAGCTGTCTACCCACTCCAGCCCTCAAATAAGTGTGTTTCTGTAGAGCATGACATACACACTTTGGTCTTTGAGTTATTGTTTTTAATGCACTTGATCTATTTCTTGTATGTGTGTTCAGAGTAGTATTGTACTCTCAGTCATGAAGTTTCCAGAGGGCAGAGGTCCTTTCTCTGCTATTTCTTAGTATAATTAATGTATCACAAAGCAGCATGAACACCTAGGTACTTAATCAATGCTTTAATGCTTTGGGATTAGTGTATAAATAGTGTGACCATATAATTGATCATTCAAACTGGGACACTTCTGAAAGTGAATGAAGACATTATTAATATTTACGCTGGGACAAGAGACATAAACCAGGAATGTTGTGGGCAAATCATGATGTTATAGTCACCTTTCGATTCAAAAGAAGGATTCTCCTTTGGAGGCAGCCAGATCTCTTATATTCATGAGTGAGACAGTATTCTGAGTCAGATATTATTTTCAAATAGGAGAGAAAGTAAATACTTTCAAAATGATTTCAAAAGAGTAAAATCAGGTGTTTTCATGCATATATACTAAATTATGTAGGCATTATAACCTAGTGGGTACTTCTCTTACACTTAATTTTTGATTTGGGGTATATCTATTAGTATGACACCTCATTTCAACTCTGATGGAGGTAGATAAATCTAGCAATGGGTAAACAGTAAGGAAAAAACAATAGGAAGTTATTGCAATAGACATCTATTCAGCTTTCTTTCACGAAAGGCTGCCACTTAGAGCTATTAGTTCATCAAGCATATTTGCATTTCCAGTATTGTAATTGTTCTCACAAATTTATGTTGTTGGCCATGCAGCCAATTTTTCATTTGCATTTATTAAAGGAGAAGTTATGAATTAGCTTTTTCAAGTGAGGGTTAATGTAAAATAAAAAAGAACACAGATAGGTTTGCTATCTATTCTTCTAATTCCTTCACATTTACTTTATCTGATTATCCATCAAGTATTCTAGCAGTTACATTTGGGAGCTTTTCCCAAATAAAACCTTTGGTTGGAAACTGAGTTACAAAAGATATGTTTGTTTGTTTGTTTGTTTAACATTAAGCTGAGAATGATCACTTAAAGTTGTATCTCAGACAAATTCCCTGTTTATTTTGTTTGTTTCCTCCCCTACTCCCCTACTGATGCCATAGTGCCAAGGCAATAACAGATCATAAGTCTTTAACAAAAATAATGGTGAGGAAGTCCAGAGTGGGATTAAAATCGTTTGGTTTTGTCACCAGCTCTATAGATTAAAGGTGATGTCTGGGGTCATTTTTTCTATTATATTATGCCATTTCTTTAAGATCATTTTAGTAACTAGATATAGATACATTAAGCCATTGTCTATTCATACTCCTTCCAGTCACACAAGCATGAACATCTGAAATTATCCTTTTTTCCCCTTGACAATTTACAAAGGGGTGAGTAAGGGATGAAGAAGCACAATATTTTAAATCAAATTCAAATTTTCAAACGAATTTAGGACAAAGGCCCAAAGCTTCCATCAAGGTACATAAAAGGCAATGCAGAAAAAGGTTAACCCCAGCCTTTTGTTTTCCTGATTCTTTTTGGAAATAAGGATTAGAAAACTTAGATATTTTTTATTATTTTAAATTCAGTTTAGCTTGGTGTCACTTGCAACTGTGAATACTAATATACCTATACTTCGTTGTCTCTCACTGGGCATGCTACATGAGTTGTATGCAGCTCAAAGTACTTCCAGTAGCATAAAATCAACACCAGTGTCCCCAAACAATTCCTTTTGTTCCACCAGAACTGTACTTGTCTTTCCATATTTTATTAATGCTATCCCACTATTGTTTTACCCACTCCTAAAGATCTGTTCAAGAAGGCACAGAAGTGCACATCAAGAGAGATTCACTACCTAACCCAGTTTCCATGGAAACCAAGTAGAACACTTATTGAAAATTTAGGTCTCCTATCTCTTGCAGGATTTCCTTTGCCAATCTCTCCGTCAACTATACCCAATAATGTTCAGATTCCAAGACCAAGAACAGGGGCTTACATTCAAGGCTTAAGATCAGCCATCCCAGTTAAGTCTTCAGTAGGACCCAATATTCCTTTAAGAAAACACTAATGAAATGAGAGAGGGTAAAGTAACATTTATCATTGCACCTCCTGTATGTTCAATGCCTTTAAACTTTTCTTCACTTTACAAAAGATTCTCCTTTAAATAGCCAGCAACTCTAGAGCATATAAATAGAATCTGACTTATAAAAGAGATGTCCATGGCACTTTGGGAGGGTAAGGTGATTCTAATATCAAGGCACTATAATGCCCGGTGTTGCTTTACAAGCAACTCTTCACTTTGTATATGCAACAGTAGATCTGCTGATTTCTGTACAGGTTTATATTCCTTGTCCCTGTTATTTCAACAATAAAAACATAAGAAGCATCCTGGTAATCTATGAGGCATAACTTTTATAGTAGATTAATGATGGTCACAAATTCTTTGATACTTTTCCCACAGAGAGGTGGGGTTCATGTCCTCTCTCCTTGAATTTTGGCAGACTCTGTGAGCATTTTGACCAGTAGAATATGACGAAGTGACTCTTTATCAGAATATGAGTCCAGAAATTTTTAAAAATTGCAGCCTTCACTTTCTGTCTCTGGGAACAATGTCTCTAAAGGAAATAATTATCATGTAACTTCAAAGCCTACCCTTAGACCATCATGCTACGACAAAGACCATGTCACCATGTGGAAAGGCCACATTAAAAGAGAAATGTCCAGCTATTCCCCAACCATTCCTCCTGTTTTAGGCTCCAGGAACATGTGTGAAGCATGTATCTTGACATGCAGCTCTCTTGAGCCTTCAGATGATTCTAGCCACAGCCATCTGAAAATAACTGCCTGTGATCCCAACAACTGACCAGCTGAATCTAGTCATCTATATTACTGTGTCCAGGATTGGTTCCTTCTGGTGGGTTCTTGGTCTCGCTGACTTCAAGAATGAAGCCATGGACCCTCACAGTGAGCGTTACAGTTCTTAAAGATGGTGTGTCCAGAGTTTGTTCCTTCAGATGTTCAGATGTGTCCAGAGTTTCTTCCTTCCAGTGGGTTCGTGATCTCTCTTGACTTCAGGAGTGAAGCCACAGACCTTCACAGTGTGTATTGCAGCTCTTAAAGGTGGCGCATCCAGAGTTGTTTGTTCCTCCCAGTGGGTTCGTAGTCTCACTAACTTCAGGAGTGAAACCGCAGACCTTTGCAGTGAGTGATACAGTTCATACAGGTAGTGCAGACCCAAAGAGTGAGCAGCAGCAAGATTTATTTTGAAGAGTAAAAGAACAAAGCCTCCACAGCATGGAACGTGACTCAAGCGGGTTGCTGCTGCTGGCTCAGGTGGCCAGCTTTTATTCCCTTATTTGGCCCCACCCACATCCTGCTGAATGGTCCATTTTACAGAGTGCTGATTGGTCCTTTTCACAGAGTGCTGATTGGTGCATTTACAAAGCTTTAGCTAGACAGAGAGCTGATTGGTGTGTTTAAAATCCATTAGCTAGACAGAAAAGTTCTCAGAGTCCCCACCCAACCCAGAAGCCCAGCTGGCTTCACCTCTCAATCCCCCCTCTAAACAGGACACTCCAACTGCTGTTGAGAATTGGGCAATGACTGTTCCAGCTACTTCCTGCTGGATAGGGGTGAAGAAGGGGCCCTGCAATTGTAGTGTCCTCCAGAGAGGAACTCTTTAAGCCAGTGAAAGGGCCAGCAGGTCGGTCTAGGGTTCCTCAGTATAAGTTGTTAGTTGAGCTCATTTGGGGTTCCATTTGTAAGACCATCTGTAGCTTGATGGCCTTGATTCTAGAGGAAAAAAATTTGACAAGGAGGTTAAAAATGCAGGGCCTGAAGGCAAGTAATAGCAACATGGCTGCCATGGGACCTAAAAAGGGGAGAAGCCATGTTGCCCAACTCCAGAGGTTGGTATAAGAGTTTGAAAGGTGTTGTCTGATTTCAGAAGCCTTTTCCTGTAAACGTCGGGCGGCATCTCATACTATCCCTGACTGGTTAGCATAAAAACAACACTCCTCCTCTAAGAAGGTGCAGAGTCCTCCTTTCTCAACAGTGAGGAGGTCTAGGCCTTGGCAGTTTTGAAGATTCACTGCTGCCAAAGAGTCTATTTGAGATTGTAGAGTAGGAATAGATTTCATTATTTCTTACAGACTGTCTGAGAAATCCTTCGAGTGTGTGGTAGTAGGATAATGAAGTAGATAAACTGGCTATTCCAGTTCCTGTAGCAGTAGCCATTCCTAACCCTATTAGTAGGGGTATTAGTTGTATGGCTCCGCACTGACAGACTTAGCTTTGAGGAGTACTGATAAGGTCTGATTTCCTGGGGCAATATTAATGTTGGAACTTAGAAAGACTAAGGTGCAGGTGCCTATCCAGTTAGTGGGGAGGCAGATATAGGTCAACGTTCCACGTAAGAAGAATATACCTTGGCTGGGTAGACAGCACTGGTTGTGTATGTTAAAAAGGTGTGTGAGTTTGTTGTTTTCATTTTCCCGTACTCCTAGAGCATTTGCCAAGGTAGCTCTGGTGAGTGGCTGGAAGGGTGCTGGGAGCAAAATGAGTGGCTCCTTGTGTTCTAGTTTCCCATTGGAGAAAACACCATTTTGTATCTACCACATTCGAGAACCATTCAGGAGAGTGATTGAAAGAGGGGATGAGAAGGCATTCACTAGTGGTGGGGGCGCCGCTGCAGAGAGTCCAGGGGTGAATGGTCATTCAGGGAGTATGTTTGCCATGAAAAACCTGGATTGTTTGTTAAGCAGGGAGGAGGTGATGACTTTGGGGGGCCCTGAGAAGCAGACAAGCCATCTGAATGGAGCTGTTTGGGTGACTCAGAAGTTACTACGATCAGTTGGGGTTTGAAGTTGTAGGGTGTAATGACACTGATGGGGTAGTAGGTGCCCCAGGGGCAGGCCTGATAACAGATTGCGTTGGATGCATAAAAGGGCTTGGAAAGTTAAGATGGTATTCATAGTTACAGTGCCATGTATGGGCTTTTCATTGCTTGTGTAATAGGCGAGGTTGGAAATGTAAGAACGTAAAAGTTGGATTGCACATCCTGTTAGGGCATTTTTGGTCCTATCAGAGATGGGGAAGTTGGCTAATGATTGCAAATTTAGAAGTCAGAAAGGGTCTTTTCCTTCATAACTAGAGTGGTAGGTTAAGTTGGTAAAGACCCAGTTTTTTGCAGGAATGGGAGTGGCAACGTAAGAAGTTGATAGAGAGATACAAAGCCAACAGTCACTTGCCAGGGAAGAATTGGACTGGTTTACCAGAGAGTGGGTTAAGTTGAGAGTCTTGTAGAGGTAATTAGGAGCTAGTGGAAGGGGAGGGGTGATTGTATGAGGTATCCAAGGAAGCAGGAGGGATAGATAGGCAAAGAGTAAATAGGAAGGTAAAGAGGGTGCTCTGGAAGATGAGATCATTTTATCCAGGCTGAGTTAAAGCTAGGAGTAAATTGCTGTCAGAAAGAAGGAAGATAGAAAGGTCTTTCTTCCTCCTTGACTTCTTTGTCTCTCTCTCTTTCTGACTCCCTTTTTGTCTGTCTCTTCCTCTCTCTGACTTTTTCTCTCTCTCTCTCTCTCTGACTCCCTCTTTGTCTCTGTCTCTTCTCTCTCTCTCCTTCTTTGTCTCTGTCTCTTCCCCTCTCTCTCCCCTTCTTTGTCTCTGTCTCTTCCCCTCTGTCTCTCTGTGACTTTCTGTCTCTTTCTCTCTTTTCTTTCTGCTAGTCTTTCCTTGCCTCTGCTAGCCGCTTATGCTGCTATTCTCCCTTCTCCTTCCCCTTTTTGATGGCTTTGGCAGTGTAAGACTGCCACTTCCTTGGGTTTTTGCACTGAGTGCAATAACTCCATAATTTCCTTGTGGTATTTAATGGGAGTTCCCCCAGAGGTTAGGAACTCCCTTTATTTCCATATCGCAGCATGGGCATGTAGGATTAGATAAGCATACTTGCTATCTGTATACATATTGATTCTTTTTCCCTTTCCCAGTTCTAAGGCTCAGGTAAGTGCCACTAATTCTGCTAACTGGGCGCTGGTCCCTGGGGGAAGAGGCTTACTTTCAAGTATGGTTACATCACTAACTATGGTGTAACCTGCCCTTCATATCCCATTCTCCACAAACGAACTTCCATCAGTATATAGGTTAAGGTCAGGATTAGCTA
This sequence comes from Piliocolobus tephrosceles, assembly GCF_002776525.5. Lineage (NCBI taxonomy): Eukaryota > Metazoa > Chordata > Mammalia > Primates > Cercopithecidae > Piliocolobus > Piliocolobus tephrosceles. Next base: position 49,343,548 of record NC_045445.1, read on the forward strand.
AGGGGACTTCTAAGAAATCATCTCGGGTGGCATAAGTCTGGACTATAATTTGTTGGCACTGATGCTTGATTGGCTCCCCATCCTCTGGGAGAAAAGTGGCAGGGTTGAGGGCCACACATATACGTATTTGAAGCACCGGCCCCTCAAGGAGTAGTGCCTGGTATCTAAGTAGGTGGTTGTCTGATAGCCATAAACTTCCTTTGACACCTAGTATGCCATTTACATCATAATTAGTCCAGACAGTGAGATCCTTTCCTTGTATTATTTTGATAGCCTCTGACACTAAGACGGCCACTGCTGCAACTACCCGTCAACAGTGAGGCCAGCTTTTTGCTACTACATCAATTTCCTTACTTAGGTATGCCACTGGTTGTGGGGTTGTCCCATGAGTCTGAGTAAGGACTCCAAGAGCTATCCCTGCTCTGTGACATATACAGAGAAGTTTTGTCCTGTGAGAAGGCTTAAAACTGGAGCTTGTACTAGGGCCTGCTTTAAGGTTTTGAAGGCTGTTTCTGCCCCTGGTTCCCATTCTACTAGATGAGTATTTGCCCTCTGAGTCTCCTTTATTAGAGTGTAGAGTGGTCTAGCCATCTCGCTGTATCCGGGGATCCATAGTCGGCAGAAGTTGGTGATTCCAAGGAACTCTCACAACTGTTTTAATGTCTTAGGGTGAGGATAAGCCAGTATAGGCTATATTCATTCCTTGATGAGGGCCCTGGTCCTTCTGGCTAAGATTAGGCTTAGATATTTGACCTGGTGTAGGCTAAACCGGGCCTTTGACCTAGACGCCTTGTACCCTTGATTAGCTAGGAAGTTCAAGAGATCTAGAGTAGCCTGCTGACATGAGGCTTCCAAACTGGTAGCCAAAAGTAAATCATCCACATACTGAAGGGCCAGAGTGCCTGGACTTGAGAAGTGGCCTAGATCCTGGGCCAGTGCCTAACCAAACAGATGAGGGCTATCCCTAAACCTTTGGGGCAAGACCATCCACGTAAGTTGGGATGTGTGGCCTGTGGGATCCTCAGAGGCAAAGAGAAACTGGAAGTAAGAGTGCAGGGGAATACAGAAGAAGGCATCCTTGAGGTCCAGTGAACCATTCTGCTTTCTGACCATTCAGTTTTTGTACTCCTAGAGTTAGGGTGTTGCAGGGACTGCTACATTTCCTTACTAAGCCTAAGGGTTTTAAATGTTTAACAATATCCTGTAATCCTTTATGAGCTTCAGGCCTTAAGGGATATTGCCTTTGATAAGGAAAAGTGGTGGGGTCTTTTAACCTGATTTGGACTGGGCGGGCATTTTTTGCCCTTCCAAATTATCCTTCCAATGCCCAGACTTCACGGTTGATTCCCTCCTCAAGTAGGGGACAACAAATGGGTAACTCGTTCCCCATATTCATGTAGATAATAGCTCCAGCTTTGGCTAATATATCCCTCCCTAATAAGGGTGTGGGACTTTCAAGCATGACAAGAAAGGCATGTGAAAAGAGCATTTGCCCTAGCTGATTGGTTCGTTTTTATAGAGTGCTGATTGGTGTATTTACAAACCTTTAGCTAGACAGAGCACTGATTGGTGTGTTTACAATCCTTTAGCTAGACAGAAAAGTTCTCCAATTCCCCACCTGACCCAGAAGCCCAGCCGGCTTCACCTTTCGTTACCACAGACATTGAAAGTTACTGTTAAAAGTCATAGGCTTGGGGATGTTATGTTATTCAGCAATAAATAACAGCTTCCAACAAGGCAACTAATTTTCTACATTAATCATTGAAAATTGGTACTTATTTAGAAGGAAAACTATCACCTCATTAATTTCTTTTGCTCATACTCCCCACACCAACTTATGCCCCTTCTATCATTTGAATTCTTCTTAAAAGGCTTTAAAAATATACCTGAAGCCAGGACTCAACTTTTTATTATTCTTCCACATTTTTTCAGCATTTGTATATTATAGCTGCACATTTCTGTAAGCATATTTACATGTTGTAAACAATAATTTCCAGTCTATTATAAAATAAGATTTTCATGTTGTTTCAGGAAACGAGTGTTCCATAAAAAGAAGCATATATACCTGTTGACCAAATATGACTTTGAACAAGGTAGAATATTTTTTCTTTAGTGGTAAGCTTGGATTTTTCATAAAAGTAGCATTTTTTTTTTTTTTTTTTTTTTTGAGACGGAGTCTCGCTCTGCCGCCCAGGCTGGAGTGCAATGGCCGGATCTCAGCTCACTGCAAGCTCCGCCTCCTAGGTTTAGGCCATTCTCCTGCCTCAGCCTCCCGAGTAGCTGGGACTACAGGCGCCCGCCAAATCGCCCAGCTAGTTTTTTGTATTTTTTAGTAGAGACGGGGTTTCACCGTGTTAGCCAGGATGGTCTCGATCTCCTGACCTCGTGATCCGCCCGTCTCGGCCTCCCAAAGTGCTGGGATTACAGGCTTGAGCCACCGCGCCCGGCCAAAAGTAGCATTTTTTAAAACCAAACATTGTATCTCTCTTTTTTTAGTTCACTTATTTGAGTTACTCTAAGCTTCAATTTAACAGAAGACTTAGGGAAAAGTCCTCAAAAAATTCTCACCACCTTCTCTTGTCTATACTACAAGCTTTCCAGAACATACATCTGCCATCCACCTTCTCATTCCAATATCCTCACATAGGAATAAAAGAGAGCAACCAGTAACTCCTCAGGTTGTATTGTGTCCCTAGTTCTGCAATAGGACAGATACTTTAACTACTTGGTTTCAGCCTCTTAGAGTTTATATTCAGGAAAATAGCCACTTTTCAGTAGATAAGCATTTTCCATGCACTTTTCCCAGAGTCTATTTAAATTTTATAATAAATTGCCTGATTGGTACCCGCATTTACCTATATTACAGAGTAGAGCATGCAAAACAAGACCAGATTTCTGAAAAGCAGAGCTTAGTCTCTGGAAATTATTTTTCTTTTTTTGCAGGTATTACAACATTAATTCAATAACATTTCTAAAATGAGACTATGCTTATATAAGCAGATAAATAATTAGAAAGCATATAAATCATTACTTCCTAATGTGACTACAACAAAATTCAGTGTAATTTACAGATAAATATAAGAAATGACCTCTTTTACTGAATTAAATTCAGCAACATTTGTGGAAGAGAAATGAAGACTCCCACGTTCATTAGCAAAGAACATAATTGTAAAGAAAGATATATCTCATTTTGTATATGTTTAAAATATTCTCTGGGCAAATGAAAAATATCTACAAAATTAACATTTTTACTCTTGATTAATAAAATGCCATCTTAAAATGAGACAATGCTCTTACATTTTTATAAAAACTTTACTTTATGTAAAATAAAGTTTGAGAGCCTGGAATGACCTTGTGTAAAATCTTAGTTTTGCTTAAAAAGATATTAAACTGCTTTTAAAAGGGTATAGTGCTGTTAAACTATACTACCACATTAATAACCACTCAGTAAAATGAGGTCGTTATTGAAACATTTAGGACTCAAAATCAGTCTATGTCATCTTGTGCTGTGAAACATAAATCATTAATAGCCTACAAAAATCAATCATATGACTCAAAAGTTGAAGGCATGTTGAAGGATTGCTTATTCTATTGCCCCTTTGATTTTGGAAAATGGAAAGCTATAGTTTTGTGATAGAAATTTTAAATTGTAAGATAATATAATTCTATCAAAATGCATTATTTTGAATAGTTTGCATAATAAGAATCACATAGACCTATTTGAACTGTAGCAAGTTTTGTGTTTTGTGATGTACTTGTTAATTAGTTTCTTCTATGCAAAATGAGTCATGAAGCTCTGTCCTTGCTTAGGAGAGGGCTCTATGTGGTGAACTTGGATGATGGAAATAAACAAGTAAGGATCTGGGGACAGGCCATCCTCCTGGAAAATAATGGATGTAGGAAACAGTCTTACTTGTCTAAATCTTCTACAAGAAAATGTATTCTATGTTCTTATGAAAAGTTAGTGGAAAATTAAATGTTATCTGATTCCTGGAAGGTCTATGATATGCTAGACCACTGCAGAGGCTATATGCTCATGGGACTACTGTACGCTTTTTCTCTGAAGAGGTACTATCTTCTACTAACATCTTGGGGGTTAGGAAGGGTGCCAATCTCTGGCAGGGCTGTCTTATAGAAGTTTCACTCAGTAGTTTGCCATGGGAGAATTTTACTAGCTTACTCTGCTAAGGCCATATGTCCCCAATTCTAAGATTTTTCCTTCATAATTTGTTCCAGGCATTCTTTGAGGTGAAACTTGATAATTGTCAGAGGAGATGACTGGTATAATTGTGACTTACTCCAATTACTTAAAGGAGAAGTAAAGAGTAGCAGATTAAAAAAATGCAAAACAGATTTAGTGGACTCAGCAGGAGAAAATGAGAAGTACTATCATTTGATTACCAAGCAATCAACTCACTCTACACACTCCCGTACTTTTCACATTACCCTAATTAATTGTCAAGTTGGCCATCCTACTCGGCTACCTGAAAATCAATCCCCAGTCCAGACTTAGTCTGTCTTGATAATGTCTTGTAATTTAGAGTACTTCTCACTGTAAATCCCCACTTTCCTCCCACCTCACTGAAAAGGACCCACACAAATCATATGACTATGAACCAGAAAATATGAGATCCTGTCCTGAAACAACTCATGATAACTAACCTCATACCTATGTAGAGGATGAAGTCAATTTGCTACATTTACAAAATGCAACATAATATGCCAGCAGAAACTACTGTGATAATTTGCACCAGACTTGGAGAGCTTGACATATCTGGAAGGAATTGGTTTAGGGCAAGAATTTAATGTTGTATATACTATAGCAAAGGAAATATAAAGTTTACTCAAAAAGAAAACCTGAAATAATCCAATAAAGAATCAACATATTACACTTGAAAACGAAACTGCTATGTGTCAAGTCGCCATTTCGCACAAACATGATGCTTGACTTTCTCATTAATATTGCAAGAAAATGCAGACACCAAAGTGCTGTCAATTTCATACAGCAAGGCTATGATTTCTGCACTCTTTTTTTTTTTTTTTTTTTAACTAGTTCTGCTTGGTCTCTTTTACAAATTAATGTGTTGGGGTTTTTTGTTTGTTTGCTTTTTAGTTTTGCAATTAAAAACGTAAAAAGAAAGGTTAGGACTAAGGAGAATTTTCACTAATCTGGAGATGTTGCCTTAGGGCAATGCTCCATTCTAAATTTCAACTAGCAATGGATTGCTACATAATTATTTACTTATTTACGTTAAATATGCACAAATTAATAAAAACAGAAAAATCTAAAATCAAACCAGAGCCTGATTTACAAAGAATCCATTATTTCCCTATGATAAAATATTTTATATAACTTTGTAATAATTCCTACCATACACCACATCATTGAAAACCATTTATTAACTATGAGGTTGGCCTTTAATGTCTTCCTCTTCCATATTTCCCTTGATACTATATTTTTCTTGCCAATTTCAGGTATCCTGGGCCCTCACATTTTCTAAACTTGCTCCCATCAAAATCTGTTCATTCAAAAAAGGAAGCTAATAAAATACACTTACATTAATGCCCAGTAATATTTTTTAGAATTATCCTTCCAGAAATATCTGCCCTTTAAACAGGGAACAAGAAGCTTCAAGCCAACATAAGGTATTTCTGAATTTTAAGATTTTAGGCATCAGCAATTCAGTAGGAAAAATATCTGGGAGAACAAAGAGACCTCCCAGGAGGCCCTAAAATTACTTGACACACTTATAAGTTTAACTATGATTAGCCATCTAAATACACACAACACTGTGTTTAGAACCAATTTCAAAAGAGAATTTCACACCTTCTGATAACTACCTTTGTGGAAATCACAGCAAAGCTGATAATAGACAAATGCATAAGTGAGGTTGAGCAATCTATTTATCTTTCCTGTGCCTCAGTTTCTGTATCTTTGAAATGTATAGAATAAGAATATATACCTTCTTGGGCTGTTGTGAAGATTAAAACAGACAGTAATATATAAAGCACAGAGCATGGTGCCTGCTGGATATAAAGTGCTTGACAAATCACCATTGTTATTGTTATTTTACTCATATATAAGAAATCTGGATAACCACTGAATTGTCACATCAGGGATGGTATAGTATTAGTGGAAAGCCAGATCAAAGGGAAGATCACTACAACCTGGCACAGAGTGTGGTGAAACTACATTTCTGAATGATCCAATGTGCTGGGGTCCATGCTAAGTGGTATCATGGTGCAGAGGCAAGGTACCATACTTAGTCCATGCAGTCTAACAATGTACACAAAGATGTGTAAAGTATCAGTAAGGGAAGTATAAAGCCACTTGGCAGAGAGACGTCTGTGGAATAAAAGCCAGAAGAAACTTAGTCCACAAAGATTCCTATAAGCCATCTCCAACACTAGTCAATAATGTGCTACTACTGTGTGGAGGCTTAGATATTTACTAAATCTTTTCCAAATGTATTTGAAGCATTACTTCAGTTTTTCCAAATCTTCTGCATGTCCATTACTTCTCTATGAGCTTGTTTGCCATCTCTTCTAGTAAACAATATTGTTTATTCACAGACTGAGTTTACATTATCTCCTTTACCCCTGGGTATGATTCAAGAAAAAAAAAAAAAAAGCCCTGTATGTACAGACAGCTCAATTGATTCAAGGTTAATAGCTCTATTGCTCATGTTTGATGTTTGCATTGCAAATCTGACTCAGAAATTATTCTTAAATTCATCTTGCATTCTCTTGAATAGTTAAATGTGTAAGTTCTACACTAACGCTGATTTTAAATGTTTTCCAAAAAGTGACACGCAAAAATCTTAACAAAAACGTTACCTGAAGTTAGATGCCAAAAAAGCAAAAGAAAGATATATAACAGTGATTTGGTTGTGTGTGTGAACCAGTTTTTCTACCTCTACTAGGAAAAATAATAGGAATCTTCTAAACAGAAATTGATGCTATTTTTTAAATCTTTACCTTAGAACTAGCAAAATATTTTCTATATATAGGTTTTAATAACTACATCAGCATTAAAAAACATTTTGATTTTAAGTGGGAAAAGACGAAAAAATAATCTTTGATTTCTGAAATATAAAGTTTTCCTACCATGCAAGACCCCAAATAAAAACAAATGTATGGGGCAAAATTATCATGGTCATGAACATATGGTAACTGTTAAATATAAATTTAAGAAGAGAGATTTCATGAACTGTGTCAGTGATTCTCAAAGCATGGTCCATGTGCTAAATGCCTTCAGAGGGTGAAAGAGGCTTAAGGCAGCAAGTGTGACTGTTGCTAAATAGTTATGGGGGATCTGACATGTATCCAGAAGATCCACAACTTCTCAGGGTCTAAGAATAGCAGAACGGGTCCTTCATTATTAAGCCAAATCAAAAGTAGATGCAGTAGTAGAGGTAGTAGTGGTAGTTTCTCTATTACGTGATTAAAAGAGAAGTCATTCGACCCACTAAAGAATTACTAATTGCGAGCCGACTTGCACTGTGACCACCCATCCATAACTTAAGCCAACATCTTTTGAGTTACTATAAGTAACTGTTATGTACTGTTACAGGCCTCTCTAGAGAAAAAAAAAAAAAAAAAAAACCAGTAACAAGACAGATATAATCCCTGTTCTCATAGAGCTTACATTCTAGCAGGCAAGACAGATAATCAACAAAATTAAATAGGTAGATGACATGGTATGTCAGATGGTGATATGTGCTAAGTAGAAAAATAAAGCAAGGAAAGAAGAAAATATATACTTCCAGAATGTGACTGTATGTGTGTAGGGTGGATGGGAGAGACAATTTTGAATAACATAGCTCAAGTGTCTCTGAGAAGTTGATCTTTGAGCAAAGACTTAAAAGAATACAGTGAGCAAGGAATACATATATCTGTGGGGGAAAAAGAGTTCCAGACCAAGGATAGTATAAGTCAGGCAGTACGGGGAATGGGAGAAAAGTGGAAGATATGGATCTTGTCCTAGAGGAACTTAATCTCTTGTTGGATAGAACAAGAACATACACAACTGAGCACTCCCACAGCACCCTGTGCTTATGTCTTGGTGCTTTTCACATGGTTTCTTTTCCATATTGTATTTTAATTATCCGGTTACTTCTCTGTCTTCTTCCACTAGACTGTGAGCATCTTAAGGTAGGGGCCATATCCATTTTTTGTATGCTCAGGGTTAAGTACAATACCCAACAGAATACTCAATAAACTAATAAGCATGAGTCAATTTAAGGAACAATATTGAAGACCATAGGATTGTAGTGTCTCCAAGCCATAAACTTCCCTAGAAGTTCACAAGAAGAAACAAAAATAAGTGAAGGCTGGAATTGCCAGGGCAGGCTTCATGGAGAAAAATGTACTTCAGGTTGGTGCTGAGAATTGGTAAACATGGGGATGAGAGAAGTAATTCTCTCCTTCAGCATCACAAAGTTAGAAAACCTCTTATAATAAGCAAGGAAGATCTCAGAATAATATCCTATTTTTCAGATGTAACACTGAGTGAGATTAAATTCACCATAGAAAATGATCTTTAAACCTGAAGAAGAGGGCCTCCCATAAGTATACCCAACTAAAATCCAGATTTCCTAAATTCCTTTAGCACTAAAGTTGCTGGTTAATCACTCCTTCCAGGAGCCAGTGTCTGCCTACTTCAGTTCTGTGAAATCAGTAAGACTCGAGAAAACTAATGACAAACTTTAATCCCCAAATTTTACATGACAGAATCTTGGTTCAGTGATATAAGAGGTGAACATTCCTCCGTGCACTAAGACATTAGGAAAAAAGCCTTGTCAAGTGCCTTTCTAGTATCATCATCATTTTATTTGGTTATTATCTGGTCAGTGTGCAGATTTATATTCCAGCCCCTTCTATGCTTGAATGTAAAAATTCTTCCTGCCAATTTTGCCGATTTCTATTTACCAGTCATTGATTTTTCTAGTGTGTTTCTAAATGGAGCTTGAAATTAACATGGCTTTTCTTTTTATTCACTTTCCTGTATCCTGGCAGCAGCATCAATAATCAGTCCAAGAAGTAGACCTGATTTGTGGGTAGAGGATGAGCATTGGCCATTGGAACTAACCTCTTCTGCCTTTCATAGCAAAGTTAGTGAATATCACATTTCCCTGGTGAGGAAAGAAAAACATGTTCTACCCCATCTACCCTGCCCAAGATCCCATCTATGCATATCCTAAGTTTCAGAGAGAGAGAGAGAGAGAGAGAGAGAGAGAGAGGAATACAAACAGTTAAAAAGAATCAAATCATACTTTAGAGGTCTGTAAACAGACAAGATAAAGATTGGGAAAGAACTTTGATTTAGAAGCAGAGTTGGGGGAAAAACATTCCTGTCTGTATATTTGGATCTAGCTAATTTGAAAGTGATATAATGATGATAATCCTTATCATATGACTGTCAAAATTAACCTGGCTATTCACTTTCCTGTATCCTGGCAGCATCAAAAATCAGTCCAAGAAGTGGACCTGATTTGTGGATAGAAGATGAATGTTGCCATTGGAACTATCCTATTCTGTTATTCATAGCAAGGTTAATGAATATCAGATTATGATAATCCTTATCATGTCAATAAAGAATTGTTAAGAGCCTATAGAACTACAAGGAAAAACTATTAATACATAAAATAATGATTTTCAAGCCTCTATATACATATCAGAAGTATTCATTTGCTAATATCAAATATTTTCTATTTGTCAAATCAAATTTTGTATACTTTGTTTGAAATATTCACTGTCCCTTCCAACAGGAGGATTATATACTTCTACCTCTTTTTCATCATGTTTGGATATGTGACTTGCCTTGATCAATGCAACATGAGTGGAAGTGATATGTGCTGCTTCCTAGAACTTTAAAGAGCCATCGAGTGGTTTAACGCCTTGCTCTTCTTCCTCTGAACTGAAAGTGTCAAGGTCTCAGATAGAGGCTTCCCCATTAGCCTGTATCCCAAAGTGAAGAAAACATGGAGCAGAGTTGCAGCCAACCTCCAGAAAACTCCTAACAAAAGTGAGAAATCAACCTTCTATTGGTAAACCGGTGAGATCATGGGGTTATTACTGCAACATAACTTAACCAAAGCTAATATAACTTGTATGAGGCAAAATGATATACACACTTGAAGATTACAATGGACTGAATGTTTGTGTCCCTCAAAAATTCTTATGTTGAAATTCTAATCCCAATGTTACAGTATTTTGTGGTAGGGTTTTTTTGGAGGTAACTCAGTGATGAATGTGGAGCCCTCAGAAATAAGATAAATGCCATTGTATTAATAATAGGTACCTCACAGAGCTCTCTTGCACTTTTCTGCAACCCAGAAGAGAGCCCTCACCAGAACCCAATTATGCCACTACACTGATCTTGGATTTCTGTTATTTATAAGCTGCCCTATCTATGGTACTTTGTTATAGCAGCCCAAACTGACTCATACAAAGGAATGAGACTTTATTAAAAATCATATATGCACTTCTATGTGTGTGTGTCTATATACACATACACAATTATAAATGTCTTACTTTGAAGTCACCTTTATATTGCTCTGCTATCTCTAGTTGCTTGGATGTGGATTCTCTCATCTCTAGGTTCTGTGAAGTATATTTCTTGGTGTTAAGGTTTCTCATATATTTTATAATTTTTATTTACGGGTTCATCTTCCCTGGATATATGAGAATATTTTCTGTAGAAGATATAAATAGGCCATGGGTTGTGATGGCCTCCTCTGGAGTGGTTTCACAGATGCCTTTGCCTGAATATTAGATGAGTTACCATATTCAAACTAGATTTTATATCTATTCATTGGCCATAGTTTCTACAACTCAAAGGTTCTAGTCTCTCTTAGGTGACCTAAAGCCTGGGTCCAGCAGTGAATTACCTACAAGACCCTAAGCCAGCCAGCAGAGATTTTCTGGTAGCTATTCAAACATGATGCATTGCTTTTCTGGTTCAGGCTTCCACATAGGTAACCTAAGTCAAGCTCCTTGGTTTTTACCAAGCTTGTGACCTTGACAAAAGTCAGAGGCAGATTTACCATGTAGCTAATGAAGTGTAGGTTTCAGGGCCTCACGTCCTTGGACTCCTTTCATGGCCCAAGGTATGGCCCTACATATGTGTGCACATGTTCATGAGTTTAAGTGAAATTGAAAAGTAAGATGATTTTTAAGGAGAGCTTTCCAAATTGTATGACTTTCAGGTCCCAGAAAGGTTGAAACTGCTCATGCTCCCAACATATGAGGCATTAGATTCTCATCACCTAAGATAAGGTGTGTTTAGAGTCCAGGTCCTTCACATTTTGTAAAGCTTCAATTATTATCCAGCACTTTAGCTATTGTTTTCTTCTTCATTTCCAACATCTGGAGATACCCCTTTCATACTTTCAGGCTTGGCTATGCATGTTAAAATTTATCTTCTTTAGAGTTTTATGCATTTGTTGTGGTATAATATTTCCCTTCTGCTTTGTCCATCATCTTGGCCAGAATTTATACACAACACTATACAAGGCTTCTCAACAACAGATACAATTTAACAATAAACCTGAATGCCTACCATGAGTCCTTTAGGATGCTAGGCACTGTGGATAATAAGACAAAACCATGATCTCTGCACTTAAGGAACTTATAATTTAATTGAGATTATAAATCTAACCTCCACTTTTAAAATAATTTAATCAAAGTGTACAAAATTGTTCCTTCAAGATGCTGATTGTCATAAGTGTTCAGGAAGTTCTGATGTATAATGGGGATTAACTTGGAGAGAAGGAATCATCCACATCAATATTTTGTTAATATTGAAGATGTTTCAGTTTGCATCCTAATCCCCTTTGTGTGTCATATTTGAATCCTTCCAAGATCTTCCTGTCCCTCTTACCCAGAGGATTTTAGAATTAGGCACATTACATCACTACAAGGTATGAAAAGAATTCAGGGAAAAAAAAAAAAACTGGGATAACTATCATTGCTTAGAATTTTAAAACAATGGAAAGGTAATTCAGAACTCATGGTAAGGAAAAAAACGATGTCAGAGTCGGAAAGGACTTTAAACATCAACAAGATATTTCCTTTATTGGATAAATGAATAAATTAAGGACCAGGGAGATTCAATAGGAAGCACCTTGTTCTATATTTCTGCTGTGGTGTCCCAGATTTGTATTATCGTGTGGCAATAGAAAAATATGTCATTTGGAACAATGGAAAGAGTTTCCGCAGGTTTCTTTCTACATTTCAAAACAGTTGTAAAGGAAACTTTATCATAAAAGAAAATTTACTTTAGCAGACAACTTGAATATAAAATATTTTTCAGCAAACTGACTTTTTGACCAGTTAGTCTGATTTGGTGAGATTTATATGAATAGAAACATACTTTTTCAGGGCATCTTTTCATACTCTGAAATTTTAAAAAATCATATTTTTTCCATTATGAATATTTAAGAACTTATATAAGTAGTTATTCAATTTGACTTTTTCTTTTTTATGTTTGTCTTTTGGGGAGATCTGAAAAAGCTTTCATAGTCTCAGGGGAAAGTTCACAAAGAGGCTGGTTACATAATTGGGGTAATTTTTAGTTAGAGCATTTTCACAGAGAACTCAGGACCCTGGTATCACTTATCTGTAAGAGATAAGTGAGAGACAGAAAGCATTCCATAAGACATACAAACACCTCCCTTACTCACAACTAAGAATTTAGAAATAATAAATAAATAAATAAATAAATAAATAAATAAGACTTATGTTTTCCTGAAGACAATTTTCTTTTAGGAGGACAGAATAGAACAGTTCCAGAAGAGCCAGTAAGACGAGGTATCCTGAGAAAAATCACAGAGATAGAAAATATAATGCCACTCTGAAAATTTTCCCTAATAGTATAAAAGAAAGTTACAAATAATGCAGGGTATGGTGGGGAGACAAATAGGACAACTAGTAATAGGAGGTATGAGTTGAGAGCACAAACTTCAGAGTCACCCAAAACCTGGATTGGATCCCAGTTGCCTGATTTATGCTATGGCTTTGAGCCAGTTACTTAACATCTCTGATTCTTGTTTGCCTCATCCATAAATTCCTAGTATCTACTTTGGAGCAATCCAGATAAAGTGCTTAGTATAGTGCCTGGCACATAGTAAGCACTCAATACATGTTAGTCATTACTGTTATTCATAGTTAAATATAGGAATACATTGCAAAGCAATACAGTGACCCTACTACCACTTTTCTTCAAAAGCAAGAGTAATCACAAGCTTCTTGTGTTTTTCAATACAGCAAGCTTTCTTAGTAATCTCCTCATGGAGTCGTTGTGAGGATAAAATGAGAATAATACATATATTTTGCTTAACCCAGTACCTGGCACAATGTAAGCACTAAATAAATAGCTACTATTCTTATTAATAGCACTGACTTCTGTCTCTAAGCTCATTTAATTTGTAGTGTTCTTCAGAGAAGCTACTGTAAAATGGTTGCAATAGTAATATTTTATTGTAGTGATAGTGGAAAAAACACAACATCCCAGGGGTATGTGTTAGCATGGGGTCTCCAGGAGATACAATAAGAGCCCTTTTGGAATAATTCCATCTAAACAGAGATAAATAAAAAATAGTAGTCACACTACATCCATCCAGATGTTTTCCCAACAATTACCAGAAATGTGCGCCAGCATGGTGGTGGTGGTGAAAAGATCCTCAAGAAGAAATGAAATCAGAAGAGTGGGAACTGGGCCTCACAAACACAGCCTCTCCCCTTTTCTATGTTTGAATATCTGCATGTGACTGACATTCTTATAGCTTTTCTAATACAGCTTGGCTATAGCTCCTTCTGGATAAAACTGTTCATGGATATAGTTCTGTGAGAAATAGTCTCTCCCACTCTAGGAAGAGACAAAGCAAAAGAAGAATTATACAGGGAACCATGAAGTGGCATGTGAATTTTGGGGAAAAATTATTTTAAAAGGAAGAAATTGTTATTAAAATATATATTAAGACAGCAAGATGATTATAGTTTATAATAATACATTGAATATGTCAAAGTAGCTATGAGAGTAAGTCAAATATTTCACTACAAAAAAATGATAAGATGATGGATATGTTATCATTAGCTTGACTTAATCATTCTACATTGTATACATATATCAAACATCACATTGTATACTATAAATGTATACAAGTATAATTTGTCCATTAAAATAATAAAAAATAAAAAAAGTAAAATGTATTTACAGCAGTTTCTCAGAGCCTTGAGGGGATAACACTAAGGATACACAAGATACTTTTCCTCTTACAAAAACAAACAACTTGCATTAAAAGAACTTCAAGAATCGGCCAGAAAGTTATACTGGGACCCAACAAAAGTTAACATTTTTATCCCAAGCAACAGTGTTTTACAAGGCAGAATAATTGATATTAAAACAAATGAGTATTTGACATTAACATATGCTCAGAAAAAGAGAAACGATTATTCAAGGCACCTTCAAACACCAAAGTTAACATGAAACGGGAGAAAAATGTCTGAATCCAGTGCGTTTGCTTTCCTTCATGAGAAAGAATGGAATGAGGATTTGACTGGAGACTTTTTAAGACGATAGATATATGTAGTATTCAGAGCTGTGCAAGGTTGACTTGTGTATTTGGCAAAATAAAATTGATTTGTGTAGAAATTAATTAGCACTGTAATTCACAGAAGACTACAATCCCTTCCCCTTGCAAAGATTAATTGGAAGGGTACAGCTTCACAGGAGCTCTTGGATTTATGCAAATTTCTGCTGCCACAGAAGCAGCACTTATGTTTCTTTGGGGATCAAATAAATAACAATTATATATGTGAGATGATGTCATGATGTCAGACACCCCACTGGGGACAAGTTATCAAGTTCTTTTCTGCAGTCAACTGCTGTTGTTGAAAATATCCTTGGTACTGGATTTCAAACAAAAATGAAACGGAAGGAATGGGTCCATTGTTTTCATTGGTATTTTTCAGAGCAGATACAGGTAATTCAATACCCTAAAGAGGGAGAGTGGCCCTAAAGAATAACCTATCCCATCAGAATAGTTAATATCTCCCAAAACACATGTCTACACATAGAACTTCAGAGCTTTGCATGAGAGAACAGCCCAATATCTTACTATTAGTATATCAAGAATATCTTCTCAATCTTGCAATATAGCTAAATTGTATACTTTTGTGACTGCATTGTTCTGCTTGTCTGAGAGGAGATAGGAGGAACTTAATACACTCATAGTCTCACTGAAAACTACTTTCCAAGCAGGCCTTCTGGAAGTAGTCTCCTAATGGATCTCTCTACCTCTGAGCTTATCTATTTTCAGTCCACTTTTTACACTGCAGCAAAGTGATTTTCCATCAGTGCCCCCTACCTAGTGCCTTTATAATAAAGACTGAATCCCTTGATATGGTGTAAAAGGCCCTCCATTAAGAGGTTCCTACTTAACTTCCAGATTAATCTGTTAACATTCCTCCCCAAAAATTTTGTGCTTCTTATTCCTAAATATATTTCATATCTATACCCATGAAACAGTTCACAGGGCCACTGCACTCACTGCAGGCCCTCATTATTTCTCAGTTGGATTGCTAAAATAACCTTCTACCTGGTTTTCCTTCCTCCAGTTTCTACTCCCTCCAATCCATCAGTCATACTGCAAAGAGTGTATCTGAAACACATAGTTGATTATCTACCTCCCTGGTTAAAAACCTCCCATGGCTCCCCATTTCCTTCAGGATAAAGGCCTTCTCTTTAGCCTGGTTCAGAGGGCCCCTCTCACACACTATTTGCACATTACCAATATCTCCAGACTCAACCCCTCACCGTCACATTCACATGCTCTCTGTAGCCATGTGGATTGTTACAGTAATCAGCATCTGTCACAGTTCTTGTATGTATGGCTCAATAAGCATGGTTTAAACTAATGCAAATGAGTATAAGAAGCAATCCTTCTTGCTGGTAAGTAACTTAAGCAGCCAATATTTAGGGAAAGAGAAGAGGCAATTCGATGCTTTATTTCTTGTACATAGCTTGTGTCATATCTACCACCTTGTGATACCATTTTTAGTTTCACAATCCTGTCCCTTTTATTGTTGTTGTTGCATGGCTATACAATTTTGAAAGCATATATAAAGTTTTTAAGCCAGTCATATTGGCTTCTAGAATCTTCTTGGGTAGTATTTACAAAGTTTATAAAAAGTGAGGAATGTTTGCTGCATACTAGACCAGATAGCCTCAACCCACTACTCAAGAACATGACTATGTTCAAGAAACACACCTTCATTTTGGGCCCCAATTTTTAAATTATCTGTCATTAGGTCAATTAAAATGCATTTTGAAGTGTTAAAACCCCAACAATGCTTGCTCTGAGCCAAAAGAAATAAGATGAACTCCCAACTACATAGAAATTGATTATATTCACCTTTATGTGTTTCTAAATCACCAAAACTAGTCTCTCTATGCCTAAAGGTCTCCAGTATTTTCTAATACTGGCATCCACAAACTCTGCCCATGAAAAGTCAGAGTGTAAATATTTTATACTTTGCAGACTGTAAGGTCCTGTGGCAACTACTCTCCTTTGCTACTGTATTTCAAAAGAAGCCCTAGGAATACATGAATAAGTGAGCATAGATATGTTTCAATAAAACTTTATTTACAAAAAGAGGTGGTATGCCAAATTTGGCTTGTGGGCCAGAGTTTGCCAATCTCAAACTATTTTGACTGTGGCTCATATAAAAAAAGTATTTTACTCTTGATCTAGTATATACTTACATGTATAGAATTTTAAAAATTTAACAAAGAAAAAATTATCCTTTATATGAGTAATGTACTCCAATACTTTCTATTTCCTTCAATTCTATCTCTGTAAAATGCTGGTTGTAACCTACTGAATTGACTCTACAACACACTAATGAATTGTGACCCGAAACTTGCAAAAGAGTGTTCCCATGGATTTCACTGTTTTATTCATTGTCTGAACCATAGGTCAGAAGTGACTTTATATTTGCATAACTAGCATTTGAATACTCATCTCTTCATCAATTAATCCATGCAATAGCCACTGGAAAGGTACCATTACAAATAATAGACAGATTGTGTGGTCACTGTAGAAGGAAAGTAACCTGCCAGTACATGTATATTATTCAGGGTTCTCTAAAGGGACAGAACTAATAGGATATATGTATATATGAAGGGGAGTTAATTAGGAGAATTGACTGACACGATCACAAGGTGAAATCCCACAATAGGCCATCTGCAAGAGGAGCAAGGAAGCCAGTCCGAGTCCCAAAACGTCAAGAGTAGGGAAGCCGACAGTGCAGCCTTCAGTCTGTGGTTGAAGGCCTGAGAGCACCTGGCAAATCACTGGTGTTAAGTCCAAGAGCCCAAAAGCTGAAGAACTTGGAGTCTGATGTTTGTGGGTAGGAAGCATCCAGCACAAGAGAAAGATGAAGTGTGGAACACTCAGCAAGTCTTCTCATTCCATTTTCTTCTGCCTGCTTTATTCCAGCCATGCTGGCAGCTGATTGGATGGTGCCCACCCAGACTGAGCGTGTGTCTAATTCTCCCAGTCTACTGACTCAAATGTTAATCTCCTTTGGCAACACCCTCACAGACACACCCAGGAACAATACTTTGCATCATTTAATCCAATTAAGTTGATATTCAATATTAACCATTCCAAGTCCACCCCTTGTCAACTTGAACCCATACACATCTCCTGAAATCATACATAATCTTCAAATAATAACAATAATAAGGTCATAATTATGCTTAACATAATACAACTATCCTTCACACAACTGGAACTACACTAATATTTAACCTAAAAGTTATTACATAAAGTTAATAACACTTAAATGCTGATATGAAGTAAATAAATCTTATGTCATATGATAAAGGTATCAAGACTTGCATCTTTCAAGTCCTTGTTGGTGGCACTAATCTCTGCAATCCCTCCAGGGATGCAATACTGTTTTTGATTTCCTATTTTTCTAGGTAGAGGTAGCTCTAATGGCTTCTATTTGGCCTTTCCCACCATAATAACTGTCACCCTACCAGTCAGGGACCCAATGTGGGGGTTCTGCCAGCTGCTAAGCATGTCTATGCCAATTATGCATTCTGGCACTAGGAAGATGACCACAGGAAGAGTCCAGGGATCCACTGGGCCCACTGTAAGTCAGACCTGAGCTAAATTAATTACCTGACCTTCATAAGCCCTTACTTTCACTGGAGGACCACAGTGACATTATGGGTCCTCTGGAATCAATGTCAGCTCAGGGCTAGTGTCCAGTAGTCCACAAAGAGTCTGATCATTCCCCTTTCCCCACTGCACATCTATCCTGGTAAAAGGCCAGAGGTCTCCTTGGGGAAGGATGGGAGAAAGATGCATGCCAGAAGACTCAGCAAGTCTTTGCATTCCAGTTTCTTCTGCCTGCTTTATTCTAGCCACTGCTTTATTCTGGCAACTGATTTAGATGGTGCCCACCCAGATTGGGGGAAGATCTGCCTCTCCCAGTCCACCGACTCAAATATTAATGTCCTTTGGCAACTCCCTCACGGACACACCCAGGAACAATACTTTGCATTTATCAATCCAATCAAGTTGTTGACACCAATATTAACCATCACAACATGTTCTGAATCAAACTGAGTAAACAGTCCAGAAGTACTCTAAGTGCTCAAATAAACCACTTGGAATGTTTTGACTTTGTATCTTTTCCCAACTTAAACAGTTTCTCTGCCACTTTCCTCCTGCCTTGCTGTCTTAGGATATGTTCCAGAAACACAGTGAGTTTCCTTGAAGTTTTCAGAGCTCAGAAGCAATGAATGTGAGACCTAATAATTGTTCCCAAATAAAGACTATCTTTAGCCTGAAAGGCTCTTTTACTTTTTGCTTGGCCTCTGAAGTTAGTTGATCAATCTATAAAATTGAAAGGAAAAGATGCAATGTGGGAATCCAAGGGCTGTTTATAGCACAGGCTATAGGTTAAGTGAATGCCAGTTTGCAGGGCAACATCCAGAATTCAAGAAAGTTGGTTATTTGGCTCACATGCCCTCTGTTTTATGACAAGAGTGCACAGTGTCAGTTCCACAACAAGCTTCCCCCAAATGTGGGAGCCTTTAGGGGCCCAAAAGCTAAAGGAAGTCTTATACTATTCACAAACAATGGCTTTCAATATTTAGACAAGCTCTAAGCTCTGCCGCCCAGGGTGAGAAAATGGCTGAAGAAAATAATCATTTCACATTTCAGAGTTGGAATTGAAGTGACGTCATCATTCAACTCAAAATATGAACTATGCTTTTCTTCAACTGAGGAGTTAAGCTGTTGTAGGACCAAAGGGGCTCATGAAATAGTATTTAGTCTTACACCATTTTCATCATAAATGCGGTGATAGAAGCTATGTCTTAGTCCTTGAAATCAGCTTCTGATTAGCTGGGTCAGGTGGCAAAAGTCAACCATTCTTTACAGCTTAGAAGAATACTTTAGGAATTAACAACTGTTCCATGAGTTTTTGACTACAGCAAAGCTGTTTGAGACAGTGAAACAATTTCACAGAGCATTTGGCCACCGTTGTCTGCAAGGAATTTACCCTGGTTCTTAACTTATTCCCAAAATTTAGCTCTATAATCTGTCATTGGAAGCTTTTGAGGTGGAGAAAAAGGGAAAGGGCATTGGTAGTAGCAAGTTTTTAATTTAGCTTTTCATATGAAAGGCCTTATGTTACATAGCAGATATAACATAATGGAATTTGTTATCCCTTAGGGTACCATAATAAATCTGAATGACTATATCCCTCTCCACCCTGCCACAAGAGAAAAAAAGCTTTTACATAAATGTATGAGTGATTAAATGATCCACATTTCTCAACTGGCTGGATCTGGGCTTTGGTGTCTTTCTCCTTCCTCTCTACCCAGTCCAGTGGATGGCAGTGGTCTAAGCAAGTATACTCAGATTCAAATTTTTCTTAACTGGGCTGTTCCAAGTTCCAGTCTGGGGTACAGAAAATTAATATGTGTATTTGGTCCTCATGCTCAGCTACATCCTCCAACTGTCTAGCCTTCATAGAATTAAAGGTGCTATTTCCATCTCCAACTGCCAACATTGTGTCTTATTTCTCAATTGGTTTAGAACTCAGGTAGAGAAGAGGAGCACTATGACATTTAGTAGGCCCCATAAAGACCCCCAACACTTTCCTAACTGGTCTTCCTGTTTCTAGTCACAGTGTCCTCTGATACTCCCTCCACAATGCTCCTAGAGTAATCTTCCTAACATACATCTGAACTTGTCTCTTTATTGATCAAAATGTTAAGATGGCTTCACTGATTTCACTGATACTCAAAGAAGCATATTATACTCTAAGTAAATGAACATCATGTTACTATTTTAGGAATAAACTTGAATGTTTTTTTTTTATTTTAAAAGGTAACATTTATAAAGTTTGGAACTACATTATTAGTAATCATACTAATTTGTTAGGGCTGCCATAACAAAGTACCGCAAACTGGGTGGTTTAATCAACAGAAAATTATGCTCTCACAGCTCTGGAGGATAGAAATCTGAGATCAGTGTGTCCACAGGATTGGTTTCTTCTAGAGGCTTCTCTTTTTGGTTTGTTGGTAGAAGTCTTTTTCCTATGTCTTCACATGGTCTTCCTTCTGCATTTGTGTCCTAATCTTCTCTTCTTTTTTTTTTTTTTTTGAGACGGAGTCTCGCTCTGTCGCCCAGGTTGGAGTGCAGTGGCTGGTTCTCAGATCTTCTCTTCTTATAAGGCCACCAGGCCGACTAGATTAGGGCCCACACTAATGACCACATTTTACCTTAATCACCTCTTTGAAGGCTTGATCTAGAAATACAGTTACATTCTGAGTTACTGAGTATGAGGACTTCAACATATGAATGGGGGGCGGGGGAGGGAGGAAGATGGGGATGGGACACAATTCAGTACATAACAGTAACCAATGACTTATTTAAGGCAAGAAGCTCATAAACTGCAGCTCACCAATATGCTTCAAAATGAAGTTCAGATCTTTAATGTGACATAAAAGGACCCCCATGTTCAAGCTTATGTCAGCCTTTTCAGGGATATCTTTTACTTCTCCTTCTAAGACTTCTCCTTCTAAGACTTCTCCTTCTTAGACTCCTTTTCAGCCTCATCAAACTACTTTCAAATTGTACCTTGTCATTTCATGCTACTGGGTGTTTATGTAGGTTGCTCTATGCCTAGAATGCCTTCCCTTTCCCTTTGTCTGCCTAACAAACTCCTATTTATCCTTTAGATCCAGCTCAAACTTCTCTTTTTAAAACCTTTCTCTGACCACCCTTTACCTTTTACAGTTGGCCCTCTGTATTTGTGGATTCTGCATCCACAGATTCCATCAACCTCGGATAAAAAATATTTATAAAAAAATAACAATACAACAATTTTAAAATGTGAATAAATACAGCATAACAGCCATTTACATAGCATTTATATTTTATTAGGTATTAAAAGTAATCTAGAGATGACTTAAAGTACACAGGAAGATATACATGGGTTATATGCAAATACTATGCAATTTTACATAAGGGACCTGAGCACCTGTGAATTTTGGTATTCTCAAGGGTACCAAATCAATCAATCCCTCATGGATATCACAGGATGACTATACATATGTTTTACAGAACCTACCACACCATATACACAGATACTCCTCAACTTACAATGGGGTTATGACTTGACTCCATAGTAAGTAGAGGAGTATAAGGAGAGGCATGCATTGCTTTCACACTATCATAAAGTTGAAAAATACTAATTTGAACCCTCATAAGCTGAGGATAGTCTATATTTTACTTTTCAGTATGTCAGTCTTCCACTATAAAGGGAGTTCTTTGAGGGCACTGAATGTATTTTATTTACATATATATATATATATATATATATATTTTTTTTTTTTTTTTTTGTAGTCTGGCGCTTTGTCGCCCAGGTTGGAGTGCAGTGGCCGGATCTCAGCTCACTGCAAGCTCCGCCTCCCGGGTTTACGCCAGTCTCCTGCCTCAGCCTCCAGAGTAGCTGGGACTACAGGCGCCCGCCACCTCGCCCGGCTAGTTTTTTTGTATTTTTTAGTAGAGACGGGGTTTCACCATGTTAGCCAGGATGGTCTCGATCTCCTGACCTCGTGATCCGCCCGTCTCGGCCTCCCAGGCTTGAGCCACTGTGCCCGGCTTATTTACATATTTTATGTCCCCAGTGCTAGCCTGTGCCTGGCACATAGTGGGCACCTAATAAACATTTGTTAGTTAACAGATAAATCACTGGATTGTTAAAGAAAAGTCGACTTTTTAAAAGGGTCACCCCTTAGCCTTATGAAACTGATGCTAAGAAGGACAACTAAAACAATTTTTATAAAGCATTTTTGGAACCTTTGTCAGTCAGAATGCTGGGCATACAGACCACTGACCTGATCTGCATTGGCATTCTATCAAGGGGTACTGGTTAGCAATTTTTTCTAAATTTAGAAATTCAGGTAATACAGTTAATAGGAAGGCTCTGGGAGTAATGGTGGAAAATACTAGGCAGAAGTCAAGTTCATATTTGCCAGATCATATGCACCAAGGACAAAGTCAAAGAACAGGTAAAGAAAAGGAGTAAGATAGCTAGAGTCCGAGAATCAGGACCTCTGGAAAGACTACCTGGAAGTCTTAAGTGCTTGATGCAGTTGGTAATGGTATCACATTATTACAACCCTGGATTCCAATTTAACCTAACTTTTTTCCACTTTGCTGGTCTGGTTCCCCACTAAGATTCTTTATTTTGTAGTCATATACAAGTTGAGCATCCCTAATCCTAAAATTCTAAATCTAAAATGTTCCAAATTCCAAATTTCAGTGCTGACATGACACTAATACTCATTGGAGTATTTTGGAGTTCAGATTTTTTAATTAGCGATGCTCAATTGTTTATGTATATACAAATATTCCAAAACAAAAATAAACTACACTTCTGACCTCAAGCACTTCAGATAAGGGATACTTTAACCTGTATTATTTCTGTGCATGCTCTATGAAGGCAAGGATGATGTTTTATACATCCTTAGTGTGTACTGTGTCACACATAGCTCCAATTCAGATAAGCAAAGGAAATCATTATTGATTATGTTTCAAATTGAGAAGGAGCCTCATATGACATGTAAAGGATAAAGGTAGATACAGAGAAACAGAGGGAAAAAGCAAATCAATTAAGTAAGTGAAAATAACAATGATAGGGTTTCTTTCCACCACATCTACTCTGCCTTGAGATACAGTCAAGTGACACAGTTTTCTTTCCATAAGTTATTTCTTTATATCCATTACAGAATTACAGGACAAAGACTCTTTTATTCAGCCTCAGTCTCTGATAAATGGGTCAGTTCCATAGGCTAACATTAGTGACAGTTCTTGGTCCTGACAGCCTGACTTAATTAATCTGTTTAATTTATTGATCAAGCAGACAGCAAAGGAACATTCTCCATTAAATGGATTTTTATCATCTGAAGTTATAGAGCTAAATGCCTTTTTAAAATATGAAATTTAGTTAGTGTATGACATGCTGTCTGTCTTAGAAACTACTTGCAAAGAGGAAACTGCAAAGATTAAAAATGGCTCTGTGGTGCCTTTAAGTAATGACTAAGAGGTCAGACTGTAAAATTGAACTCTATTCTGCCTGTCCACTTCACTGAAACTGCAATGCAAAGCAATATTACCTCCAAGTAGTTTTAGGTTCATGCCTGAAGTTACAGTCATTAAACTATATTACATATGTTGTGCCAAGCAGGCAAGTGATAGGATATGATTTTCTGAGGTCCATTATGTTCATTATAGAAAAGGTGGTTACCTTTATACCAGTTAGAAAATATTACATTCTCACCCAGATCAAATAATTTATGTTCTCCCTAAATTACAGCTTTATGTCCAATTCTCTAATACCTGCATGTGATAATCACAGCACCTACCATTAATTGGGATCCAGGGATTGTGCTAAATACTTTAGTATGTTTCACACTGGATACACAAAAATCCTGTCAGGTAAGTCTCATTATATAAGTACTTTCTGCAGATGAGGAGACTGTGAGACTCAGAGACATTATGTGATGGGCATGGGTGTGAGCCAAGGTCAGTAAGATTACAACGCCTTTGCTCTTCCCACTGTACCTTGCTGTTCTACTCTGACCTTGCTTTAGCACACAATTTTGCACTCTATTAAAGGTGTTTCGGTGTCATTTTCAGGTTGTTTTATGTCCCTTTCAGCAAACCAAAAACCTTTACTTTAACATCTCCTTTTACTCTTGGTCTTCCTGTACCCAGAAAATTCATAGGTAGATAAATGACCATGAGTACAGAGACCCATGGATATTTGAGTAGAACAGCTAGAACAATGAACTCTTTTAGGGTTGACGTAGCATTCAAGGTGGTGAAAAAACATATTAGCAATATAGCATACACCCTAGTAGCCTCATTAGAAATAAATTTAAAAGCCATTTGAACAAAACCTCAATGGGAGAAGAGCTGAATAGGGTAGGTCAATCAAGCCATTATCTGTATAAATTTAGTACCATATTACTGTTTCAGAGTCTCAGCGATATGGGAAAGAGATTAATATCTGATCTTCCTTGCAATTCAATTTTTATTTATTTCCAGCCAGCTGTCTAGCTAAAGAATGACTCTTCTTATTCAAAGGCTAAATGAAAGGTCATTGACTCTTGATGATATTTTCAGATCCTTTGGGGGAAAATTTGACTTTTGCTCTTGTCTTTATGTGTAATACCACTTCATTCATGTTATTCTGATTTGAGATTTTTTGTTATAAATTGCTCTTTTTTGAAATGCAATCATCTTTTATTTCAGACCAGAGACATGTTTCATACTAAACCAACACCAAACAGATAAGCAAGTAACACAGATAGTGGCTTAAAATCTGTAAAAGTTTAAGTTTCTATTGATCCAAGAATTCTTTTGCAGAGGTAAAGGCTCCTAAAACTTTGGGTAAATGCATATCAATTTTATTCTCTTTTAATTATGAGTTTTAATGAAAGACAGAAGTTGGATTTTGTTTAGAATTTGTTTACAAGTTTGTCTGCTTTTAACTTTGGTGTAGTTTATGATTCTCTAAGGAAATTAACATTTGGGTCTGAAGTAGGAAATTAGTGAAGTTCATACCAATAGCAGGTTTACATTTGAGGTCAAGCCCTTCTCTGATTTCTGAAAATCCTGTAAACCCTATACTGTAGATAAAATGTTTAATTCCTATAAGTTACAATTATTCTTAAATTTCCTCTGAGCAGTCATCATGTTTAAAACTCTCTGCTAAATATTAGGGATACCAAGAATGAATAGTTTCTATCTTCAAGGAACAAAGGAATCTCAAATCTTGGACATTGTAGTATTTATCACTTAAATCAAAGATCATTTTGATTTACATTTTCATCATCATACTAACACATGGCCTTGTTATCATTATTATTAACTGTATTAAAATCTAGATTCTCCTCTTTCAGTCTTAGGACCCAAATGAGGGAAGACTGAGAACTGGGGGACTGAAAAAAAATTTGAGAATTTTGCTTCCTGCAATATCAAGGTGAGAGTATTCTAAATATAGTGTACCTGATTTTCCCCTAAAACTGCAGGATTCTAACAATTAGCTTTAAAAAGTGAAGATTTTTTAGTATGTATGAATCTATGATTCTACTGGCAACAGGTACTATAGGGACAAAAAACAGGTTGGAGGGAAAGGAAGGCAATGACATTCCATATGGCAGCGCTGATTAATCTGAGTAGTAGGAGGACTTTCAGAGTTGCTACACAGGCAATAGTGTTGTACAAGTGAGCCATTCTCCACTTATTCTCAGTTCTTAAAATGTGACCTGAGTACTGCTGATAGACTACAAGAGTCTTCCATAGGCAATCCAACTTGGCTCTTAATTTTAATGTTTATAATATGACCACACAATACTAGTTTCCAGCAAGAAAATGTCCTAGCAACATTTAATAAACAGTTTTAACTTTATGGGAATCTCATTAAAGTGGTCCCAGTCTTTCCATGAATTCTAGGGAGTGAATGTTCTTTTTAGAGGGTCAATTTTTGAAATAGTAAATATACTATGAGAGATGATTTGTTGCATTTGCAAACTGAAAAATGTTTAACTGCTAACCCACTGGGATCTGGTACATCTTTACAATGCTTCACCCTCCAGCCCTTGGAGCATTAAGAAAGGACAAATAAATGTACACACAAAGAGAATAATGTCATTTCTCAACACCCTGCCACCTGCAGCTCTAACATCTCATGTCCTAAACCTATAAGCCTCAATCTGCCTGTCTTACCACTAAGGTACTTAGCAGTCAAGTTGAAAGTAGGGGTTCTGGCCTCCAGAGTCCAATAGGTATTTGTTCTGTGACCCATAAGATAACCAATATTATTTCATAAGTTTTGAGAAGTGCTAAAGAGAAGAAAGAGTGGCTTGTCACACATAAAATTCTAAAAAGTAATATGGCATTGTGGGAATGTCTTCTGCTGCTTTGTAAACCATAAAAGGCAGACAACTTCATTCAACCAGAGAAAGGAAAGTTTGAGGGCAAAGGTAACAAACTGACAGAATTGTTTAGAAATAACCAGAACAGTTAAAAGCAGATTTATTCTGAAATCTCACTTTATGATTAGAATAAATTAAATCACAGATTATGGTCTTTATGCATATCACAGAAATCATTTCCTCTGTAAATTTTATCTATAAATCAAAGCTATTAAAATGTTTTATTCTTGATAAGCTACAAAATGTATATATTAATTTAGTTTTTGAAGGTAAGTTTTACAAAGGCCAATAAAAGCTACCAACCTCCATAAGCTGAATCAATCAGTGTACGAGTGTCCGTTATCATTATGTGTAAGACACTGGTACTAAGTATAGCAGGAGTGGGAGTAGTTAAAGAGGTATAAGAAATGTTTCCAGGATTAAGTATACATATGCTCTAAACATGCATGAATTCACAACAAATGTAGACCTTTAATGGCATTTTAATTATTCATGACCTTTCAAGGTCATGGGGAAAACAATTTCTTATCAATTCCATATCAAGCCATTCCGTTTGGTTAGAAACTAATTTCTGTCATCCATTTTTCATGTGCACTTCTGCAGATTTTGTCCCAATTCATTTTCCTGTTGTTAATGTGAATATTGTCTTGCTGACATATCTGATACACAGTTGAGTCTTAGCATTTAGAAGGCTTTGGGCTTTGAGATAATAAATATTTGAATACAAGGTAACTGAAATTTTCTGTTTCAAATATTTCATACTCCTTAGATAACTTTTCCATAAGAAAAAAGATTTCTCAAATTATTTGCTTCAACCTTCTTGGAATACCACATACTGTTGTTTTGCTATTTCGAGATTGTGTGAATGATGATGTGGTGGAGGAAGAGAAGCAGCAGCAATAGCAACACTAATTGCATTATCATGCTGAGTGCTTACTACATGGAAGGCACTTGGTCAGATATTTAACATATGTTACCTCATTTAACTCACACTACAAATTTCTGTGGTAAGATGCTATGCTGTCCTCTTTATCAATAACTGGGCCTTAGGCCAGCAGCAGTGACTCATGCCTATAATTCCGGCACTTTGGGAGGCCAAAGCAGGAGGATCACTTGAGCCCAGGAGTTTGAGACCAGCATGGGCAACATGGTGAGATGCCCTTTCTGCTAAAAATAAAACTAAAAAATTAGCCAGGTGTGGTGGTGCATGCCTGCAGTTCCAGTTATTTGGAAGGCTGAGACAGAAGGATCACTTGGGTCCAGTAGGTCGAGGCTGCAGTGTCATTACACTCTAGCCAGGGCAACAGAGAGAGACACGGTCTCAAAAAAAAAAAAAAAAAAAAAAAAAAAAAAAAAAAAAAAAAAAAAAAAGAATATCAGATCCTTAGCACAGTTAAAGAACTTTTACTCAAGGTACCATAGCGGTAGGTGGCAGAGTTGAGATTTGTACTTAGACTGATTTCAAAACCTGTGCTGTTAATTGTGTACTCAAGGATTCAGGCTCTTTAATTCTGTGAGACACTTTGCTAGGAGCAATCTGGACTGTTGTCTTAGCCTTGGCTTCACCTTTGCTATACTGACCTAGCTTCCCCCAGTTTGAATACCCATTTTCCCACTGAATATTGGCCTTGGTTTCTGGCCCATTCTGGTCCAGATTGTCATTCCCTTACCCCATTCCTTCCTTTTAGATTCCATGTTCTTGATCCCTAGCTCATTTGAATTAGTAGTTGCCAACTCAGCTAAAGTGAGTCTGACTCAGTAGCTCCAAACTTCGCTGCCTCATCTATCACCCTGGAATCCTGGCTCCTGTCATACTCTCTGGACCCATGTCCGAACTTTAGTCTAAGAACCTTCATTTGTGAGTTAAGAAGATGGGTATTTACTATATAGTCCAGGGCAGAGGTCAGTCCTTTAGCTAGCTAGCCCAGGGAAAATAGATATTCTGGCATGAGAAACTGTAATTCTAGAATCATTTATAAAAGCTTGCCATAAAACACAGCTCATTCACAAAAGATTTTGGCTCTTCTAGAAAGATGTGATTACTTTCCATTGAGGAACCACATCTATAGAATGAACATTTTCACCATCTGATAATATAGTCTTCAGCAACCGAAAGTACTTGCCAGGAAGGGAAACACAATGTTCTCTTCTTCTGGTAAGCCATGCCAATTTAAGGAAAAATTGGCCCAGGTCAGAAAATCAGTTTTGTGACTCCCTCATGTCTGAGTCCTATTTTGTGACTTCTCCTGGCCCTTTGGCATTAATTCTCAGTTTATATCTCATGTGTCCCATTTTAGATATTGCTTTACACATGTTCTCATACATTTTTCAAACATTCTATTTTTCAAACATTGTATTCTATTTCTACTATAGCATCTCCAAAAGCAAAAAAAGAAATTCTTTCTCTTATAACCAGCTTCTACTCCAGTTCTGCATACAGTGGTTGCTCCACACATGCTGTTTACTGAACGTACTTCTACCAGAGACTGTCCTTGGACTTTTAGGATTCCAGATTTATACATAGGAAGTCAATACAAAACGGCAGAACATTTCTCTGAATGCGTTCTCAAATAGTTGGTGTGGTACTATGTTGTGCATTTTGTGCATGTTTGGTTAAAACCTAGATGATGACTCATGAAACAATGTCACATTTCAGACTTAGAAATAATTATGAATAATTATCCCTGGGCTTTGGTTTGAAAGGTACATTGAAAGTTTTGAATGAGTCTTTTCTTTCTCACCACTTAATGATAACTTTAAAAAAAATCAGGATTGGTGGATGACCTAACACAACTGTTTCTGAAAAGCTGAATGTAGTCAGGCACAAGATCTGAGTTAAGTAACTGCATTCCAAGCAAAAGATCTGAGTTAAGTAACTGCATTCCAAATACAAGTCACTAATATGAAAGATTTAAATAAATGAGTTTCTGACATCTTAAAGTCAACTAATCCATTTTAAAAGTTGTGCATAAGGACAGCTCCAATAACTTCTTTGTGTTGCTCAGATAACCCTTCCTAAAACATCATTTCTTCAGATAATTCTAATGCTCAAAAACATTCAGGAGCTTGTCACTGTCTAAGACATGAATTCATATTCTTCTGCCTGTTTCTATACTTTTTTCACACGCTCCAGTACCATCCTATACTGCTATACTCTTTCCACTACCCTGCAACACAAATCCTCTGGACAAACTAAGTCATGCTCTTCATTGCCTCCTCACAACACATGTATTGTGTAATACTCCAAAGTTTACTCATGTTTTTCATCCTGTAAACTCCTGCCCCACCATAAACCTCCCACATTCCACTTCATCATTCCTTATCGGCTAAACTCAAATCCCACTTTCCTCCATGATGCTTTTCTTCACACTTGCCCACCATAAAGACTCACCATCCTTACTAATATTAAAGATTGCCTAGGGCTTTGTATCCTTTTATCCTAGCCGAAAGTTGTCGATCTCTGATCACCTAAGCATGCTGCCTCTGATACCATTGGGTACCATTTCTATGACATATGATTACATCCTTATCATTGATATTTCACTATATGTACATAGTATTCTTCACACCAACTGAACGTTAAGCTTTTCAAGAGTGAATATAATGATCAATTCCCTTAATATTCTCCACAGTACCTAGCATTGTGCAGCTTGGCTAACAGTAGGCACTTTAATATTTGACTTGAATTACATTTAACTACTGTCTTTAGGAATGTATCTGCTAAATGCTTACATGCAGACTTGAAACCAAAGGGGATTTTGATTTCTCACAAGTAAGTTAGTTGTAGCAGATGATGTTTGTACCCTGCTCATACCGCCTTTCTGGGCCAATGTACCCATCATCCAGGTTTTGTGAGGGTTGGCTTCTAATGGTTCACAGCTGCACACTTCTTAGAAGTTGACAGGAACTGCCTCACCTTCATAAATCTGGAAGGTTATGTCCCTCATCCCAGATGCAATTCATCAATAAATGGCAGATGCAGTAGCACAAAAGCCCATCCTCCTTACCACTGAGCAAGACAATCAATGATGTAATTCATGTTTTAATGGCCCCCACAGGATCAGGCTATGCTTCTCCTGATGCCATGTCCTTACTTAGCTTCTTATCTTGCCCTCTCCTGCTTCCTTTGCTTCATTACAAGTTTTTCTTGAGGTCACTTCCTTAATAAACCATTTACACAAGCATCCTAATCTCAGGCTTAGCTTATAGGAAACACTATTGTGAAAGTTGTCAGAATCAAAATGGAGTTGCTTGTGTTAAAAACCATGATAAACAGAACTGGAGGAGGCTATAAAGGGAGGATTCTCATGCAAAAACACCTGATAATGAGAACTATTCCAAAAAACCAAAACCTCGGACAAAGACCTTACATACACAAAAAATACTCTGGGAGGACATCTGCCCAGAAACTGCCTGTCCAACTTCAGATTGGTGTCACCTGTTACTGATCCTTGTAAACAAAGATAATTATCTCAAAAACAATTACGTAATCCTCCTCATTCTGTCTTTTAAAACCTTTGCCTAAAATCACAAGCATTCTTATACACCAGTAACAGACAGAGAGCCAAATCATGAATGAACTTCCATTCACAATTGCTTCAAAGAGAATAAAATACCTAGGAATCCAACTTACAAGGGATATAAAGGACTTCTTCAAGGAGAACTACAAACCACTGCTCAGTGAAATAAAAGAGGACACAAACAAATGGAAGAACATACCATGCTCATGGATAGGAAGAATCAATATCATGAAAATGGCCATACTGCCCAAGGTAATTTATAAATTCAATGCCATCCCCATCAAGCTACCAATGAGTTTCTTCACAGAATTGGAAAAAACTGCTTTAATGTTCATATGGAACCAAAAAAGAGCCCACATTGGCAAGACAATACTAAGTCAAAAGAACAAAGCTGGAGGCATCACGCTACCTGACTTCAAACTATACTACAAGGCTACAGTAACCAAAACAGCATGGTACTGGTACCAAAACAGAGATCTAGACCAATGGAACAGAACACAGTCCTCAGAAATAATACCACACATCTACAGCTATCTGATCTTTGACAAAACTGAGAAAAACAAGAAGTGGGGAAAGGATTCCCTATTTAATAAATGGTGCTGGGAAAATTGGCTAGCCATAAGTAGAAAGCTGAAACTGGATCCTTTCCTTACTCCTTATACGAAAATTAATTCAAGATGGATTAGAGACTTAAATGTTAGACCTAATACCATAAAAACCCTAGAAGAAAACCTAGGTAGTACCATTCAGGACACAGGCATGGGCAAGGAATTCATGTCTAAAACACCAAAAGCAACGGCAGCAAAAGCCAAAATTGACAAATGGGATCTAATTAAACTAAAGAGCTTCTGCACAGCAAAAGAAACTACCATCAGAGTGTACAGGCAACCTACAGAATGGGAGAACATTTTTGCAATCTACTCATCTGACAAAGGGCTAATATCCAGAACCTACAAAGAACTCAAACAAATTTACAAGAAAAAAACAAACAACCCCATCAAAAAGTGGGCAAAGGATAT
>NC_045445.1:49395628-49439935 GCF_002776525.5 Piliocolobus tephrosceles
AGTCAAATTGTCCCTGTTTGCAGATGACATGATTGTGTATTTAGAAATAACAGAATTTTCAATCCAGAATTTCACATCCAGCCAAACTAAGCTTCATAAGGGAAGGAGAAATAAAATCTTTACAGATAAGCAAATGCTGAGGGATTTTGTCACCACCAGGCCTGCCTTGCAAGAGCTCCTGAAGGAAGCACTAAATATGGAAAGGAAAAACCAATAACAGCCACTGCAAAAACACACCAAAATATAAAGACCAATGACACTGAAGAAACTGCATCAACTAATGTGCAAAATAACCAGCTAGCATCATGATGACAGGATCAAATTCACACATAACATATTAACCTTAAGTGTGAATGGGCTAAAAGCCCCAATTAAAAGACACAGACTGGCAAATTATATGAAGATTCAAGACCCATCAGTGTTCTATATACAGGAGACACATCTCACATGCAAAGACACACATAGGCTCAAAATAAAGTGGTAGGGGAATATTTACCAAGCAAATGTAAAGCAAAAAGAAGCAGGGGTTGCAATCGCAGTCTCTGATAAAACATACTTTAAACCAACAAAGACCACAAAAGACAAAGACAACACATTCCATAATTGTAAAGGGATCAATGCAACAAAAAGAGCTAACTATCCTAAATATATATGCACTCAGTACTGGATCACCCAGATTCATAAAACAAGTTCTTAGAGACCTACAAAGAAACTTAGACTCCCACAAAATAATAGTGGGAGACTTTAGGCTGGGCATGGTGGCTCACACCTGTAATCCCAGCACTTTGGGAGGCCAAGGCGGGTGGATCACCTGAGGTCAGGAGTTCGAGACCAGCCTGACCAACACAGAGAAACCCTATCTCTACCGAAAATACAAAAAAAAAAAAAAATTAGCTGGGTGTGGTGGCATGTGCATGTAATCCCAGCTACTTGGGAGGCTAAAGGAGGAGAATCACTTGAACCCGGGAGGCGGAGGTTTCGGTGAGCCAAGATTGCACCATTGCACTCCAGCCTGGGCAACAAGAGCAACTCTGTCTCAAAAAAAAAAAAAGTTAGAGACTTTAACACCCCACTGTCAATATTAGACAGATCAATGAGACAGAAAATCAACAAGGATATTCAGTACTTGAACTCAGCTGTGGATCAAGTGGGTCTAGAAACATCTACAGAACTGTCCACCCCAAATTGACAGAATACACATTCTTCTCAGTGCTGCATAGCACTTATTGTAAAATTGGCCACATTATTGG
The DNA here is from genome assembly GCF_002776525.5 of Piliocolobus tephrosceles. Classification (NCBI taxonomy): domain Eukaryota; kingdom Metazoa; phylum Chordata; class Mammalia; order Primates; family Cercopithecidae; genus Piliocolobus; species Piliocolobus tephrosceles. Next base: position 49,396,879 of record NC_045445.1, read on the forward strand.
AAGTAAAACACACCTCAGCAAATGCAAAATAACTGAAATTGTAACAAACACTCTCTCAGACCACAGTGCAATCAAATTAGAACACAGGATTAAGAAACTCACCCAAAACCACACAACTACATGGAAATCGAACAACCTGCTCCTGAATGACTCCTAGGTAAATAACAAAATTAAGGCAGAAATCAAGAAGTTCTTTGAAACCAATGAGAACAAAGAGACAATATAGCAGAATCTCGGGGACACAGCTAAAGCAGTTTTAAGGGGGAAATTTATAGCACTAAATGCCCACATCAGAAACTTGAAAAGATCACAAATCAACACCATAACATCACAATTAAAAGAACTAGAGAAGCAAGAGCAAACAAATTTAAAAGCCAGGAGAAAACAAGAAATAACTAAGGTTAGAGCAGAACTGAAGGGGACAGAGACACAAAAAAGCTTCCAAAACATTAATGAATCCAGGAGCTGGTTGTTAGAAAAAATTAACCAAATTGATACACTGCTAGCTAGACTAATAAAGAAGAAAAGAGAGAAGAATCAATAGACACAATAAAAAATGATAAAGGGTATATCACCACTGATCTCACAGAAATACAAAGTACCACCAGAGAATACTATAAAAACCTCTACACAAATAAACTAGAAAATCTAGAAGAAAAGGATAAATTCCTGGAAACATATACCCTCCCAAGACTAAACCAGGAAGAAGTCAAAACCCTGAATAGACCAAAAACAAGATCTGAAATTGAGGCAGTAATCAATAGCCTACCAACCAAAAAAGTCCAAGACCAGACTAATTCAGAGCCGAATTCTACCAGAGGTACAAAGAGGAGCTGGTACCATTCCTTCTGAAAGTATTCCAAACAATTGAAAAAGAGGGACTCCTCCCTAACTCATTTTATGAGGTCTGCAACATACTGATACGAAAACCTGGCAGAGACACAACAGAAAAAGAAAATTTCAGGCAAATAACCATGAAGAACACTGATGCAAAAATCCTCAATAAAAAATACTGGCAAACCAAATCCAGCAGCATATCAAAAAGCTTACCCACCACAATCAAGTCAGCTTCATCCCTGGGATGCAAGGCTGGTTCAACATATGCAGATCAATAAACGTAATCCATCATATAAACAGAACCAATGACAAAAACACCTGATTATCTCAATAGATGCAGAAACAGCCTTCAATAAAAATCCATTCAAATTCAAATCCCTTCAACTAAAAACTCAGTAAACTAGGTATTGATGGAACATATCTCAAAATAATAAGAGCTATTTATGACAAATCCGTAGCCAATATCATACTGAATGGGCAAAATCTAGTAGCATTCCCTTTCAAAACAGGCACAAGAGGACCGAGTGCAGTGGCTCATGCTTGTAATTCCAGCACTTTGGGAGGCTGAGGCAGGTGGATCACCTGAGGTCAGGAGTTCGAGATTAGCTTGGCCAACATGATGAAACCCCGTCTCTAATAAAAATACAAAATGAGCTGGATGTGGTGGCGGGCACCTGTAATCCCAGCTACTCAGGAGGCAGAGGCAGGAGAATCACTTGAACCTAGGAGGCAGAGGTTGCAGTGAGCCAAGATCATGCCACTGCACTCCAGCCTGGGACACGGAGCGAGACTCTGTCTCAAAAAAAAAAAAAAAAAAAAAAAAAGAAAAAGAAAGAAGAAGAGTGGCAGAAGACAAGGATGCCCTCTCTCACTACTCCTATTCAACATAGTATTGGAAGTTCTGGCCAGGACAGTCAGGCAACAGAAAGAAATCAAGGGTATGCAAATAGGAAGAGAGGAAATCAAATTGTCTCTGTTTGCTCATGACATGATTGTATATTTAGAAAACCCCATCATCTCAGCCCCAAAACACCTTAAGCTGATAAGCAACTTCAGCAAAGTCTCAGGATACAAAATCAATGTGCAAAATTCACAAGCATTCGTACACACCAACAATAGACAAGCGGAGAGCCAAATCATGAATGAACTCCCAATCACAATTGTTACAAAGAGAATGAAAGACATAAGCATACAGCTTACAAGGGAAATGAAGGACCTCATCAAGAACTACAAATCACTGCTCAAAGAAATAAGGGAGGGACACAAACAAATGGAAAAACATTCCATGCTCATGGATAGGAAAAATCAATATCATGAAAATGGCCATACTGCCCAAAGTAATTTATAGATTCAACACTATTCCCATCAAACTACCATTGACTTTCTTCTCAGAATAAGAAAAACTACTTTAAATTTAATATGGAACAAAAAAAGAGCCTGTATAGTCAAGAAAATCCTAAGCAAAAAGAACAAACCTGGAGGCATCACGCTACCTGACTTGAAGTTATACTACAAGGCTACAGTAACCAAAACAGCAAGTACTGGTACCAAAACAGACATCTAGACCAATGGAATAGAACAGAGACCTCAGAAATAACATCATACACTTACAACAATCTGTTGTTCAACAAACCTGACAAAAACAAGTAATGGTTAAAGGATTGCATATTTAATAAATGGTGCTGGGAATACTGGGTAGCCATATGTAGAAAACTAAAACTGGACCCCTTCCTTACACCTTATACAAAATTTAACTCAAGATGGGTTAAGGACTTGAATGCAAAACCCAAAACCATAAAAACCCTAGAAGAAAACCTAGGCAATACCATTCAGGACATAGGTATGGGCAAAGACTTCATAACTAAAACACCAAAAGCAATGGCAACAAAAGCCAAAATGGACAAAAGGGATCTAATTAAACTAAAGAGCTTCTGCACAGCAAAATAAACTAGCATCAGAGTAAACAAGCAATCTACAGAATGGGAGAAAACTTTTGCCATCTACCCATCGGACAAAGGTCTAATATCCAGAATCTATAAGAAACTTAAACAAGTTTACAAGAAAAAAACAAACAACCCCATCAAAAAGTGGGTGAAGGATATGAACAGACACTTCTCAAAAGAAGACATTTATGCAGCCAACAAACATATGAAGAAAGCTCATTATCACTGATCATTAGAGAAATGCAAATCAAAACCCCAATGAGATATCATCTCATCCAGTCAGAAAGGTGATCATTAAAAAGTCAGGAAACAACAGATGCTGGCGAGACTATGAAAAATAGGAACGCTTTTATACTGTTAGTGGGAGTGTGAATTAGTTCAACCATTGTGGAAGACAGTGTGGTGATTCCTCAAGGATCTAGAACCAGAAATACCATTTAACCCAGAAATCCCATTACTGGCTATATACCCAAAGGAATATAAATCATTCTAGGATAAAGACACATGTACACGTGTGTTTATTGCAGCATTATTTACAATAGCAAAGACATGAAACCAACCCAAATGCCCAAAAATGATAGACTGGATACAGAAAATGTGGTACATATACACCATGGAATACTATGCAGCCATAAAAAATAATGAGATCGTGTCCTTTGCAGGGACATGAATAAAACTGGAAGCCATCATCCTCAGCAAACTAACACAGGAACAGAAAACCAAACACCACATGTTTTCACTCATAAGTGGCAGTTGAACAATTAGAACACATGGACACAGGGAGGGGAACATCACACACTGGGGCCATTATTGGGGGTGTGGGGTAAGAGGAGGGAGAGCATTAGGACAATACCTAATGCTTGTGGGGCTTAAAACCTACATGATGGGTTGATATGTGCAGCAAATCACCATGGAACATGTATACTTATATAACAAACCTGCACACTCTGCACATGTAACCCAGAACTTAAAGCAAAAAATAAATAAATAAATAATTGTATATGTTTGAAAAAGTTATTTTAATTCACTTGTATATAAGTAATAATAGAATCAATAATATTCATAGCCAGCATATATAGGATGCATTATTTATGATTAAACATAGCCCATAGGTCAATGTGGTTGTTTCCTTTTTTAATTTTTAATTTTTGTGGGTACATAGTAGGTGTGTATATTTATGGGGTACATGAGATATTTTGATGTAGGCATACAATGTTTAATAATTGCATCAGGGTAAACAGGGTGTCCATCAGTTCAAGCATTTATCCTTTGTGTTTCAAACAATCCAGTTATAATCTTTGTTATTTTAAAATGTACACTTAAATGATTATCGACCACAGTCACCCTGTCATGCTATCAAATACTAGATCTTATTCATTCTATTTTTTTTTTACCCATTAAACATCCCCATCTCCTCCACAGCCCCCCACTATCCTACCCAGCCTCTGGTAACCATCATTCTACTCTCTGTCTCCATGAGTTTAATTGTTTTAATCTTTAGCTCCCACAGATGAGTTTGAACATGCTGTGTTTGTTTTTCTGTGCCTGGCTTATTTCACTTAACATAATGACCACCAGTTCCATCTATGTTGTTGTAAATAACAGGATTACATTATTTTTATGGCTGAATAGTACTCCATTGTGTGCATGTAGAATGTGGTTGTTTCTTGATGTGGATAATAAACACTATCAAACAGAATGGATCATCCCATTAGCTCCTTTCAGCTGATCCTTTAATGTCACATGCTTGATAAACAGTAACACAGATCCGATTTAATCACCATCACAAGCAGGCCAAGCATGACTGCAACTACAATGTTATGTCTGACTGTAGAAGAAGAGATCAAAGTCAGTGGAACTTAAGAAAGTTATTTTGTTTTGAAAACGTGGCTCAAATTTTATCCACGGAAGAACTTTTACTAATGCACTGTTAACATATTAGGTAAGGCTTCAACTGGGACAGGTGAGGGAGAGAAGAAAAGAAAAGAAACAGTTTTAATAATATCTTTGCATCAGTAGTACCAGTATTAGTGGCATAAATTTCTATTACATCTAAGTGGGAGATATTGAAATTTGTATTTAATTTTGTTAGTATGATTAGCTCTGTACAAAGTGTTGAGTAACTGGGAGTATTAGGAAAAGTGTAAGACATAGTCAAAAAATTCAAGTCCAAATGAAATGTCATTACAAAAGTACATCAAGCAACTAGCAAGTAATGAAAAAGACCAATGTAGGACATATAGTGAAGAGACAACTTGGCCACAAAGGGTGGAGCCAAGTTGTAGAGGCTTAAACACCAAAGCTAAACATGTTTTGTTTTCTTTTTATCTGATAATATCAGTTTTTAAAATCCATTTGGTTAGCCTGGAGATATGTTTTACAAAGAAAATCACAATGACCAAACATAGTTGTTATACAAAACAGGTAAGTAACACAGGGAATCGCTGACCCTCTCTGTGTCTCCAATTTAGCGGTTATTACCCAGGTTTTTGAGAGCCAGTATTCAACCAAAGCCCAAAGTCATACTATAATTCAATGCCTCAGTAATGAAAACAATAGATCTGTTAAAAAGTGATTCTTAGGCTTTAGGAAAAGTATATTTATAGAATGAAGGAGTAAGATTAAGCTAATGTGATCAATGATCAATCTAACAACTTTTTTTTTCTGTTTTCAAAGAAGACAAACATTGACAGGGACTGATTTTCGACTAAATTTCCCATTTTCAACAGCAAATACTAGAGCCTTATCAGAATGAGACTGAAGACAGGTAAGTTTTCATGGAATTAAAAGATGAGAAAAGAACCAGAGGATAAATGTTTCAAAAGGAGTGAGGGGAAATACCCAAAGAAGAGGCTTGCTTTTTCTTATTGGGTGAGGGAAGGGAGTTGCAGCAAAAACCACCCTTGACTACACAGACGTGATTCCATGCCTGACTGGGAACATTGACATAGTCGTGGTGCACAAGGAGAGTCCAGGTTGCATTCCCCTGCATGTTGTAGATCCAAGAGCAAAATGGAAATCAATAATCAATAAGAAATTCTACCAACTCTTTGTATTCTCTATTTTTTTATTCATCAAGTCTTTGTGAAGTGTTTATGTACATCAGAGGCTATGAATGAGAATAACAACTCTCCGTGACTGCAAGTGAATCATTTGTTTGTGTGTAAAATATTTATAATTGATTTCCTGTTGTCTTTCCCACAGTTTTGGGATCATTTTTCTCTGAAGTTCTGTGGTGGGTGTTCAGGGAATGCAAATTGACTTTATCAAGCCAATAATAATGTAGACAAAGAGCCATAGGACAAGCTAGATAATAGAATATTAAAACAGTCCCAGAGATAAATGACCAGAAAGGGTGTGGCATGGACAAGGATTCTGAATAGAATAGAAAAGGGACTGAGTAACATGGGAGTCCTCATTCAATCAAATCAGGAAATTTTTATAGAAGTAAGTTTCAGCAATGTATTGAATAAGAAGGAGGAGTGGCATCACAAATAAGCAGAAGAAAATAGATGAAAGTTTTTGTACACCAAGATAGAATCAGAACACTTTTCAATACTTCAGTAATTACCTAAGAGTTGGGGTTAGCATTAGGGAGCAGTTGGGTTGTGTCTTAAATGAACTATTTAGTTCCAGAGATAGTGACTTTGGTTTAGTTGTTGTCACCAACAGATTAGTGGTTCCTTTGTTTGGGGTGGCAAACTGAGATTGAAATAAAAAAAGTTGTAGATTATAAATAAAGAAAACCAAATGGATTACTAAAACCAACCAACCAACCGATAAAACATAATGAATATATTTGTATAATATTAAAGAGGCTAAAGAACAAAGAGGAAATTATTTCAAGGAAGCATAGCAATGTTGATTCTTAACTTCATAGATTTCTTCTCCTTCTTACATTGATTTGGCTCTCCCAATAGTTACTTTTCCTCAGTAGATAAGCCAAACCCCAGTGTGTAAAAACCTGACTTACAATCTTTTTTAGTAACGGAAGTCTTTATGCTCCAACTATTTAATAACGCTCCTGAACTGTCCTCAACCAATTCTTGCTACACTCTTGGCACAACTAGCCACTGCTCTTGAATCTCCCAGGGCAAATCTCTTCTGTGGGCCTCACAGATTTCTGGTGGCACCATATGCACACCAGCTGCTTCTAATTAACCCAGCCAGTCTGGCTCTGAGTGGCTGATTCAGAAGGCTCGCTTTTAAAAAAAAATAGCCAAATGATTTTACACGAGACAAATTCAGATTTAATAAAGTTAAGCAATTTCATAAAATGATTACAATTTAAATATGAAAAGATTTCTTTGTGATCTCCCTGAAAATTAGTTTCAGCATTCAAAAATAAACAGCAATACCTTTGGCAACATAGTAAGACCCCTTTTCTACAAAAACATCATAAAAATTAGCCAGGCACAGTGGTGCATGACTGTAGTCCCACCTACATGGGAGGCTGAGGTGGGAGGATCACTTGAGCCCAGGAGATTGAGGCTGCAGTAAGCTGTGATCACATCACTGCACTCCAGCCTGGGCAGCAGAATGAGACTCTGTTTCAAAAACAAACAAACAAACAAACAACACTTACACTGTATATTAAAGTGCAAGTGTATGCATTTTAATGCAGATGACAATGAACAATGCATCGAAATGACAGAAAAAATGTGCAGAAGTAGTCTTCTAAAGAATATCTGATTTATATTTTCTATACAAAGTATCACTCTTATAATTTTCATTTTATATATTAAAATATCCTAAGTGTAAATTTATAAAATTCAAAAAAAACAAAAAATGGAGTAAGATAAAACTGTCAGGGGAGCCCAAATCAACTTTTTTTCAACTGATGTTGAGCTCATGTATATAAATAGATACACCTTTAAAGCAATGAAATCCAAACCAGCACCAAATTAACAAAACAGAAATTAGATTGAGGTAATAAGAAAATGCATTGTTTCTATGTTTTTAAAGGAAAAGGAAAACTGTCCTTTTTTCTGGTGAACCTCAAGAATAAATTCTTCCCTAAGAATTCATTTCAAACTCAAATGTCCCACTCTGAAGTTGCACTGTAGTCAGAACACCTAAGGAACGGAAATTCTAACCCATTCCTGGGAAATAAGCAATCTGCTTCATGAAAATCTGCCTAAAGTAGAGAGAAGAAAGCTGTCCATTCTATACATCAGATTCTCAAAAGAAATTGTGCCACCTCCTCAGGAAATACTTCCATTTGTTTTTTTCAATCTTCCTTCTCAGAAAGCCACAGGCAAGAACACAGCCTCAAGTTTGTAAGGAAAACCAATGTGAAAGCAGATAGAATGATATCTCCCACAATGAACAACTGGAGTTTGAAATATCAGATATTAGCTATTTTTAATATTTCTGAAACATCACAATCACTGTGTGCCCCATAATTATATATGATTATTTATCAAAAAATAAAATAAAAATACAGCAAAAAAATAAATAAATAAAATAAATGGCTGTAGTGAAAATACTTTACATTTATCCTCAAAACCTTTTTTGCCTGGCAGGAATACATATCTGTTGATTATTAAATTAGTATGACAAGAACATTTCTAAAGCAGTATGTATCCAAGACTATAAAAGCTGAGGTTCACTTGCTAATGCATGATATAGAAATTTCAAGTAACACTGAACAGAGTAGATGGATTCCTACATAGGCAGACAAAGGAAAAGAGATACTCTCGAAAAAAATTAAAAACTGCTTTGTTTCAACCACATATCTAATTGCAAGCCAATAGTATGATTACACAAGGCTAATGGACTCCTGTGGGCTTCAGTTACATGTAAGCAGAATAGTAAGAAGAGATCGGAAAATGTGGAAAGATAAAAGTAAATGTTTTATAATGTAGGGACAGTCTCACAGTGATATTTTAACTAGATGACACATGAAGAAAGCTACCCACAATGGCTTTTGATGAAAAGTTGGTAAAAACTATATGGACTCCCAACTAAGAGAAGCAGGACAAATTACAGATGCAAAATCCTAATCAAGATGTGTGAAAGAGATCAGTGATCAGAATAAATACATCATATTTAAGAATCAGTAATAATGATAGCTGTAGCCAAAGTTCATTTTATTTAAAAATTTAGCACCAGCATATACTAAGAGGCAATATAATGCTGAAACTAATAGGAGATTCTAGAGTTGGATTCATGTTAGCTGTGTGACCATGGGCAAGTTACTTAACCTCCCTGTGCTTTAGTTTCTTTACCTGTAAAATGGGAATCATAATGATGCTCTATCTCAGTATTTGTCCAAAGGACTTAGAATAGAATCTGACAAGTAATTAACATTCAGTAAATGTTTGCTAGCTAGTTTTAAAATATTTCCTTAAAATGTTTAAATTCAGTGATTTAAATAGTCCCATATTTTTAAAAAAAATCTTTGATAAAATACTCCTGCAGAAAAAGGCTATTAATCAAACCACATGGCATAATGAAATAAACACTCCTACCTATAGCTTTCACTACTTATAAACAAAATACCTAAGAGGAAACATAGTTATTATTGTTTAATAATTATCTTCAAAATTAGTTCAAAGTGCTACATAACTTTCCTGTGATAGTCATTACAAGTAACTATGCTAGTAAATAAAGCAACGAGAAGGCCCTAGAGATACAAAAACAGTTTCTGACACTTCCCATCCTCAAGAGATAAACATTCTAGATGTGAAAACAATACATATATGCATACACAATAATAGCTGCCCTGCCAAACTGGACATTAGCAGTGCAGAACTAATGGAACTTAAGTTACTGTAGGAGTGTTGTCATTGTCAGCAGTGGAACTAGCTTTTATTAATTGCCATGTGACACTGTAACAGGATATAAAAGAATCTGTACATGTATTTTTCCTAATTTCCTCTTTATTATAGACCCATAATATAGTCTTAGATCCATTTGATAGAAGGAGTTGAAATTCAGAGAGATTAAGTAAATTGACCATGGTCACCTAAATAATAAATGGAAGAGCTTAAATATGTACTCTTTCTGACTCTACACTATAACATTATGGATGTCATATATATTAACAACATGGACAAAACTGATGGCTGAATTTTCCTGGGGAAAGTTATCTGTAGGGATGCATGATAAATGCATTAAAAACTTATAAATTTTCTTGGGGACATAAGGCTATAGCACCCATGATTTATTTCCCAATGAAAACAATATTACACACATATATCTTGAATAAAAACACTGCTGCTGTCACCTAGTAAGATAGTGACAGGAGTGACACAACACCAAAATAATTAACAGATACCATTCTACATACCATAGTGATATATTTCCTCAACACTGACCTTTCTCTTTTTTCTTCCTGTTATTTGAGGAAGGCAAAAAAGGTTGAGTTATACCTACCTGCAGGTCTAAGATTCAGTAGCCATGAATTAGCTCAATAAAACATACCTCTGAATATGTCCTACTCAGTCTTTGTCCATTCTGTGTCCCTTGATTACCCTGTCCTTTCACACTTGGTTACATCTGTTCACTGCCAAGAGTTTAATAAACCACTTTAACAAACTATAAATGTAGAGGATCTCCTCTGTCATTCTATCATCAGGAGATAGGACTAGTTTGCCTCATGTAGTAAAAACAGCACAGAGAGCTAGAATAAGGAAGACCAGAGTTTGAATCCCAGCTCTACTCTTAACCAGCTGCATGACTATAGGCCGATTTCTTAACCTGTGTGAGGTTCAGTTTTTCCATCTCTAAGCAGTAATAATGTTTGCCTCACTGGGTTGTCCTAAGCATTTTATAGAATGCTATGTACAGAGTACCTGTCCATGCACTAAGTGTCGATAAGAACTGATTCACTCTTTCATCTTCTTTATGGTTAGACCATGTGACAACAGGTACTTTTAATCACATAGAGCTGTATTTCAAGAGCATAACTTTGCCCACTGCATATCCAAAATGTTATACATTAAAATGTCATGTTATGATGTTGTTCTTATGAATGCACTTCTGCTCGCTTTGGAAGAAACAATCACGTTTTATAAATGGACAAAGGTTGAATCAAATTATTTCTTGGATAAAAACAGATTTACCAAGATGGCCGAATACGAACAGCTCTGGTCTGCAGCTCCCAGTGAGACCAACACAGAAAGTGGGCAATTTCTGCATTTCCAACTGAGGTACCCAGTTCATCTCATTGGGACTGGTTAGACAGTGAGTGCAGCCCACAGAGAGCGAGCAGAATCAGGGTGGGCCATTGTCTAACTTGGGAATCACAAGGGGTGGGGGAACTCCTTCCTCTAGCCAAGGGAAGCCGTGGGGGACCCTGCAGTGAGGGATGCTGCTATCCAGCCCAGATACTACGCTTTTCCCACGTTCTTTGCAACCCACAGACCAGGAGATTCCCTTGGGTGCCTATACCACAAGGGCCCTGGGTTTCAAGCACAAAACTGGGCGGCCATTTGGGCAGACACCAAGCTAGCTGCAAGAGTTTTTTTTTTCATACTCCCGTGGCACCTGGAACATCAGTGAGATAGAAACGTAAACTCCCCTGGAAAGGGGGCTGAAGCCAGGGAGCCAAGTGATCTTGCTCAGCAGATCCCAACCCCACAGAGCCCAGCGAGGTAAGATCCACTGGCTTGAAACTCTCACTGCCAGTACAGCAGTCTGAAGTTGACCTGGGATGCTCAAGCTTGGTTGGGGAAGGGGTATCTGCCATTACTGAGACTTCAGTAGGCAGTTCTCCCCTAACAAGGTAAACAAAGCCACCAGGAAGTTCAGACTAGGCAGAGCCCACTGCAGCACCGCAAACCCGCTGTAGTCAGACTACCTCTCTAGATTCCCCCCTCTGGGCAGGGCATCTCTGAAAGAAAGGCAACAGCCCCAGTGAGGGGCTTATAGATAAAACTCCCATCTTCCTGAGACAGAGCACCTGGGGGAGGGGGTGGCTGTAGGCACAGCTTTAGCAGACTTAAACATTCCTGCCTGCCAGCTCTGAAGAGAACAATGGATCTCTCAGCACAACACTCGAGCTCTGCTAAGGGACAGACTGCCTCCTCAAGTGGGTCCCTGACCCCCGTGCCTCCAGATGGTGAGACACCTCCCAGCAGGGGTCGACAGACACCTCATGCAGGAACTTTCCAGCTGACATCTGGCGGTGCCCCTCTGGGACAAAGCTTCTAGAGGAAGGAGGAGGCAGCAACCTTTGCTGTTCTGCAGCCTCCACTGGTGATATCCAGGCAAACAGGGTCTGGAGTGGACTCCCAGCAAACTCCAGCAGACTTGCAGAAGAGGAGCCTAACTGTTAGAAGAAAACTAACAAACAGAAAGCAATACCATCAATATTAACATAAAAGACAACCACACAAAAGATCCATCCGAAGGTCACCAACAGCAAAGATGAAAGGTAGCTAAATCCACGAAGAAGAGGAAATACCAGCACAAAAAGGCTGAAAATTAAAAAAAAAACAAAATGCCTCTTGTCCTCCAAAGGATCACAACTCCTTGCCAACAAGGGAACAAAAATGGACAGAAAATTAGTTTGACAAATTGACAGAAGTAGGTTTCAGAAGGTGGGTAATAACAAACTCCTCTGAGCTAAAGGAGCATGTTCTAACCCAATGTGAGGAAGCTAAGAACCTTGAAAAAAGCTTAGAGGAATTGCTAACTAGAATAACCAGTTTAGAGAAGAACATAAATGACCCAACTGAGCTGAAAAACACAGCACTAAAACTTCATGAAGCATATACAAGTATCAATAGCCAAAGTGATCAAGTGAAAGAAAAGGTACCAGTGGTACCAGAGATCGAAGATCAACTTAATGATATAAAGTATGAAGACAAGATTAGAGCAAAAATAATGAAATGGAATGAACAAAGCCTCCAACAAATAAGGGATTATGTGAAAAGACCAAACCTATGTTTGATTGGTATACTTGAAAGTGACAGGGAGAATGGAAGCAAGTTGGAAAACACACTTCAGGAAATTATCCAGGAGAACTTCCCCAACCTAACAAGACAGGCCAACATTCAAATTCAGGAAATACAGAGAACACCACAGAGATACTCCTTGAGAAGAGCAACCCCAAGACATTTAATTGTTAGATTCACCAAGGTTGAAATGAAGGAAAAAATGTTAAGTGCAGCCAGAGAGAAAGGTAAGGTTACCCACAAAGGGAAGCCCATCAGACTAACAGTGGATCTCTCTGTGGAACCGCTGCAAGCCAGCAGAGTGGGGGACAATATCTAACATTCTTAAAGAAAAGTATTTTTGTCCAGGCACAGTGTCTCAAGCCTATAATCCCAGCACTTTGGGAGGCCGAGACGGGCAGATCACGAGGTCAGGAGATCGAGACCATCCTGGCTAACATGGTGAAACCCTGTCTCTACTAAAAAAATACAAAAAACTAGCCAGGCGAGGTGGCGGACACCTGTAGTCCCAGCTACTCGGGAGGCTGAGGCAGGAGAATGGCGTAAACCCGGGAGGTGGAGCTTGCAGTGAGCTGAGATCCGGCCACTGCACTCCAGCCTGGGCAACAGAGCAAGACTCCTTTTTCTCAAAAAAAAAAAAAAAAAAAAAGAGAAGAAAAATATTTTCAACCCAGAATTTCATAAGCAACCAAACTAAGCTTCATAAGGGAAGGAGAAATAAAATCCTTTACAGACAAGCAATTGCTGAGGGATTTTGTCACCACCAGGCCTGCCTTAGAAGAGCTCCTGAAGGAACTACTAAATATGGAAAGGAAAAACCACTACCAGCCACTGCAAAACAAACCAAAATGTAGAGGCCATCAATACTATGAAGAAGCTGCATCAACTATTGGGTGAAATAACCAGCTAGCATCATAATGACAGGATCAAATTCACACATAACAATATTAACCTTAAATGTAAACAGGCTAAATGCCCCAAATAAAAGACACAGATTGACAAGTTGGATAAAGAGTCAAGACCCATTGGTGTGCTGTACTCAGGAGACCCATCTTATGTGCAAAGACACACATAGGCTCAAAATAAAGGGATGCAGGAAGATTTACCAAGCAAATGGAAACAAAAAAACCAGGGGTTTCAATTCTAGTCTCTGATAAAACAGACTTTAAACCAACAAAGATCAAAAAATACAAAGATTGGCATTCCATAATGGTAAATGGATCAATGCAACAAGAAGTGCTAACTATCCTAAATATATACGCACCCAATATAGGAGCAGCCAAATACATAAAACAAGTTCTTACAGACCTACAAAGAGACTTAGACTCCCACACAATAATAGTGTGAGAATTTAACACCCCACTGTCAATATTAGACAGATCAATGAAACATAAAATTAACAAGGATATTCAGGAATTGAACTCAGCTCTGGACCAAGCAGACCTAATAGACATCTACAGTATTCTCCACCGCAAATCAACAGAATATACATTCTTCTCAGCACCACATAGCACTTGTTCTAAAATTGACCACATAATTGGAAGTAAAACACTCCTCAGCAAATGCAAAAGAATGGAAATCATAACAAACAGTCTCTGAGACCATAGTGCAATCAAATTAGAACTCAGGATTTAAAAACTCACTCAAAACTGCACAACTAGTTGGAAACTGAACAACCTGCTCCTGAATGACTATTGGGTAAATAATGAAATTAAGGCAGAAATAAATAAGCTATTTGGAACCAATGAGACCAAAGACACAACTTACCAGAATCTTTGGGATACAGCTAAAGTAGTGTTTAGAGGAAAATTCATAGCACTAAATTCCTATAGGAGAAAGCAGGAAAGATCTAAAATCAACACCCTAACATCACAAAAGAACTAGAGAAGCAAGAGCAAACAAATTCAAAAGCTAGCAGAAGACAAGAAATAATCAATAAAAAACATAAAAACCAATTCTAAATAGTATCCTCAGAAACATTCCAAAGACATTTTCCTCATTAAACTAAAACTGGGTAATACATAAAAGGCTGTGAGAGGTATGGAGGAGAGTTGAGGCTTCCTTATTTTCAATCATCCCAGCTGTTTCAGTCAAGGGCCACTTTAGGTTAGACAAAATCCATTCAATCCTCAAGCATGCATAAACATGTCAGAGAACTCAGACAAGATAAACAAAGGAGCCTCCTCAATATGCAGTTGATTGCAGACAGATGAGTTTAGCCAAGACCATAAGAATGACCTACCTAAACCGTATTTTCATGAGCAATATTAAATGATCATTGTTTTAAGCCTTTGGGTTTCAGGTGGTTTGTTATGCAGGATTACTGGAGCAGCTGATATCTGTAGCTGATAATATATTTTGTAATAGGAAATTACTAAAGCTAAACATTATGATCTCCACTTCATCAGTTATGTTTATTAAGTGACTTTCATTTGACCAACTAAATTTTAAAAACATTATTTGATCAGCTTAAATTATGATCAAATTATGGTGCATCTAACAATGATATATTCCAGAGCACTTAGAGAAATTCATGCTGTGTTATTGTTTTGTAGCCTTAAAATGATTCCAAGCACTTACATGATTTGCTACATGAGTGACATGTTCTGCTGTGATAAGCCCTCTCCCCTCAAGAAAGTTAGGCCACACCTTATCAGGCCCCATATCTGAGCTACTGACCTCAACTACTGTAATTCAAAATACATATAATCCTAAAAGTTTCACAGACAGTTTGAGAACCTAGCGTGGCTGCACTGTTAGTGGCCTCTCCAAGAGGGAGAGCACATGCTGTCAGGGCCATACTTTATTTGCCTTTGAGCTAACCCCCAAAGCTTTGCCCACCAACACCAGAACAATCCTTTAGTTTCTAAGAACCTCTGCTGTGTGGGGTCAGATCATCTCTCCTGAAAACCCCTGGTATGAGGCACACCTCAAACTTTAATTACACTATACTTTCCACAGAGACCTGCTTCCATCCTAAGTGAGCAACTAGACTTTCACAATTTTGGAACTCTCTATGTAGTAATATATTTTGTCTACAGGGTATATTCTCTAAGAGATTTGTTTTCATTATCCTCCCCATTTAAGCATTGTGAACCAAAAGAAAAGAGAAACAAACTGTATGGCAATAAATAGAGTGATTTGGCAAAAAAAAAAAAAAAGAAAAAAGAAATAACTAAGATCAAAGCAGAACTGAAGGAGATAGAGACATGAAAAATCCTTTAAAAATAAATTAATCCAGGAGCTGGTTTTGTGAAAATATTAACAAAATAGACTGCTAGCCAGACTAACAAAGAAAAGAGGGAAGAATTAAATAGACACAATAAAAAATGATAAAGGGGAGATCACCACTGATCCCACAGAAATATAAACTACCATCAGAAAATAGTATAAACACCTCTACGCAAATAAACTAGAAAATCTAGAAGAAATGGATAAATTCCTGGAAACATATACCCTCCCAAGACTAAACCAGGAAGAAGTCAAAACCCTGAATAGACCAATAACAAGTTCTGAAATTGAGGCAGTAATTAATAGCCTACCAACCTAAAAAGCCCAGGAACAGACTAATTCAGAGCCAAATTCTACCAGAAGTACAAAGACGAGCTGGTACCATTCCTTCTGAAAGTATTCCAAACCACTGAAAAAGAGGGACTCCTCCCTAACTCATTTTATGAGGTCAGCATCATACTGATACCAAAATCTGGCAGAGACACAACAAAGCAAAACAAAATTTCAGGCCAATATCCCTGATGAACATCGATGCAAAAATCCTTAAGAAAATACTGGCAAACTGAATCCAGCAGCACATCAAAAAGCTTATCCACCACAATCAAGCCGGCTTCATCCCTGGGATGCAAGGCTGGTTCAACATATGCAAATCAATAAATGTAATCCATCACATAAACAGAACCAATGGCAAAAACCACATGATTGTCTCAATAGATGCAGAAAAGGCCTTCGATAAAATTCAACCCCCCTTAATGCTAAAAACCCTCAATAAACTAGGTATTGATGGGATGTATCTCAAAGTAATAAGAGCTATTTATGACAACCCCACAGCCAATATCATACTGAATGGGCAAAAACTGGAAGCATTTCCTTTGAAAACTGGCACAAGGCAAGGATGACCTCTCTCACCACTCCTATTCAACATAGTATTGGAAGTTCTGGCCAGAGCAATCAGGCAAGAGAAAGAAATAAATGGCATGCAAACAGGAAGAGAGGAATTCAAATTATCCCTGTTTGCAGATGACATTATTGTATATTTAGAAAACACCATTGTCTCGGCCCAAAAAATCCTTAAGCTGATTAGCTACTTCACCAAAGTCTCAGGATACAAAATCAATGTGCAAAAATCACAAGCATTCCCATACACCAATAATAGACAAACAGAGAGCCAAATCATGAATGAACTTCCATTCACAATTGCTACAAAGAGAATAAAATACTTAGGAATACAAATTACAAGGAATGTGAAGGAACACTTCAAGGAGAACTGCAAACCACTGCTCAAGGAAATAAGAGAGGACACAAACAAATGGAAAAACATTCCATGCTCATGGATAGGAAGAATCAATATTGTGAAAATGTCCATACTGTCCCAAATAATTTATAGATTCAATGCAATCCCCATCAAGCTAACACTGACTTTCTTCACAAATTTTGAAAAAAACTACTTTAAATTTCATATGGAACCAAAACAAGAGTCCATATAGACAAGACAATTCTAAGCAAAAAGAACAAAGCTGGAGGCATAACCCTAACTGACTTCAAACTATACTACCAGGCTATAGTAACCAAAACAGCATGGTACTGGTACCAAAACAGAGATATAGACCAAATGGAACAGAACCAAGTCCTCAGAAATAACACCACATGTCTACAACCATCTGATCTTTGACAAACCTGACAAAAACAAGCAATGGGGAAAGAATTCCCTATTTATTAAATGGTGTTGGGAAAGCTGGCTAACCATATGCAGAAAACTGAAACTGGACCCCTTCCCTACACCTTATACAAAAATCAACTCAAGATGGATTGAAGATTTAAATGCAAAACCTAAAACCATAAAAATCCTAGAAGAAAACCTAGGCAATACCATTCAGGACACAGGCATGGGCAAAGACTTCACGACTAAAATACCAAAAGCAATTGCAACAAAAGTCAAAATTGACAAATGGGATCTAATTAAACTAAAGAGCTTCTGCACAGCAAAAGAAACTAGCATCAGAGCAAACAGGCAACTTACAGAATGGGAGAAAATTTTTACAGTCTATCCATCTGACAAAGGGCTAATATCCAGAATCTACAAGGAACTTAAATTTACAAGAAAAATACAAACCACCCCATCAGAAACTGGGCAAAGGATATGAACAAACACTTTTTAAAGGAAAATATTTATGTGGCCAACAAACATATGAAAAAAAGCTCATTATCACTGGTCATTAGAGAAATGCAAATCAAATCCACAGTGAGATACCATCTCATGCCAGATAGAATGGTGATCATTAAAAAGTCAGGAAACAACAGATGCTGGAGAGGATGTGGAGAAATAGGAATGCTTTTACACTGTTGGTGGGAGTGTAAATTAGTCCAACCATTGGGTAAGACAGTGTTGGCGACTCCTCAAGGATATAGAACTAGAAATACCCTTTGACCCAGCGATCCCATTACTGGGTATATACCCAAAGGATTGTAAATCATTCTATTACAAAGACACATGCACATGTATTTTTATTGTAGCATTATTCCCAATAGCACAGATTTGGAACCAACCCAAATTCCCATCAATAATAGACTGGATAAAGAAAATGTGGCACATATACACCATGGAATACTATTCACCCATGAAAAAGAATGAGTTCATGCCCTTTGCAGGGACATGGATGAAGCTGGAAACCATCATTCTCAACAAACTAACACAGTAATAGAAAACTGAACACCACATGTTCTCACTCATAAGTGGGAGTTGAACAATGAGAATATATGGGCACAGGGAAGGAAACATCACACATCAGGGCCTGTTGAGGGGTGGGAGGCAAGGGGAGGGATAGCATTAGGAGAAATACCTAATGTAGATGACAGAGTGATGGGTTTAGCAAACCACCATGGCACATGTATACCTCTGTAACAAACCTGCACATTCTGCACATGTATTGCAGAACTTCAAGTATAATAACAAATTTTTTTAGAAAAACATATTTGCCAACAAATACACAAAAATTATTTGTTGTAATCACTGTGATATCTTTGCTCAGTTCTAAGTATTCAGTTTCTTTGCCAGAAATTTACAAGTTGTCATATTAATTATTTTCAGAAGAGATATAATGCAATTGGTAATCAGAATACATAAGAATTGGAGACAAGTTAATTGGGAAACTTGGGACCTTGTTAAAATAAGTTTGTGTTGTAATTTCACTCTGATTTTTTACCAGAAAACTTTTGGACTGATACATTTTACTTATGATTATTGTTTGTTATGGAAATAAATTAAGTACTTGCTTATAAAAAGAAACAGGCTAATAATGGAAACAAAGAAACTTATATGAGAATATCAGAGTGTCCAAAATTGAGATTAAATATTTTACAAACATTTGCCAGTTATCTCATTAGGCATTTTTACATAAGATATCTTATTTAATCACAAAAATAAGTAAGAAGAATATTATTCGTATCTTGCAAAGGAGAAAACTGAAATTCAGAGATGCCGAGATATTTGTCTATAGACATTTAGTGGGTTTCTGGCAGTGCTAGAGCTTAAACTCAGAGATTCAAACATTAAGCATAATATTCTTTTTATTCTACCACAGCCGCTATGAAAATGAGAAATGTTGTACTGAGTTAGACCTATGAGTTAGACCTGCTCTAAATGCTGGTGCTGAGGTCACAATGTAGCATGGAGGGAAGGTTCAAAACCTGTTGCTCTAGGATGAGAATTAGTCCAGGGCTCAAGAGTCAGAAGGCAAAGTTGAATCAGCAGTTGAGACAAGATAATAAATTAAATCAAGCAAGCACACACAGGTCTAAAGGCACAAAGAACAAAGTGTGACAGGCTAGACCAAACAAAGTATGGGAACCAAAAAAGCCTAAATCCTAGAGAGTAAGGCAAATACATAGGAATCTAGAGACTCACATAAACCAAATGGCTGGGCTCAGTACTCAGGAGAGCAGACACATGGTACTAATAACAACGGATGTTTAAAACCAGTGAAACCCATTTCCTGGCCAGGTAACTTCTTATAAACTTTTAACAACGATAAGAGACAGTTGTGGAAAGAGTCTAACAGGTATCTCTCTCTGATATTGATCTCAAATGACAGATTGAAAATTTTAAAGCACATTCCATTTTTCATGTCTAATACTGGTCAAACTTTTCTTTATCTAGAGAACACAGGGTGGAAAACTGATCAAATATTCAGATTTCTATTGGTTGCATAAAGACCACTTCCGGAAAGATTTAAAAACACATGTTTATGGGAAATTTTGCAGGATTTAAAAAAACCCTCATATTTATACTTAGAGATCAATAGGCAAAAAGCATTTCAAGATGCTATGGACAAAATCAGCCCTCAACAAGAGGCAATTGTTTCTAAAGGAATAATAGCCAAAAGCCTTCAGCTCATTGTATTGAGAGCATAGACAATAACATCACACAAACAGCGTAAATCACAAATCATTTTTACCACATAATGTTATCATATGGAAGTACATTTTGCTAAGGTAAATATAATCAATAGGTACACTTCATTTCTCCTTTAAGTACACATGTTATAGGGACAACATGTACTGGGAGAGTGTTGGCTACCTGTCCAGGGATGTGCTGATCAATGAATCTCAACAGAACTAGATCTACCCATTTCTTAGCATCATTTCTTTGAAGCACAGTTGCTAAAATAAAAGTACCTTGTCTTTCCATCCATATGATAATCAAAGAAACCTCCCATCCTCCCATGATATAAAAAATTTGGTTACGGTAGATAGACCAACCTAACCAAATGCTTTTCCAGACAGTTTCTGATTTAGGATAGTTTGTCTTAACAATTGTTTGACATTACAATGCGTATATTAGGATGTAAACCCATCATAAGTCAAGGAGCTCTTTATGACTTAGGATGGGGTTACAGCTTCTACTGAATGTGTATTGCTTTCCCATCATCATAAAGTGAAAAAGTCATAAACTGAACCATCATAAGTTGGGAACTATCTGCTATGTTGTAGTATTAAACACATTTTTTACTTTATATTTTCAATTTACAATTGGTTTATCTGGACATAATCCTACTGTAAATTGAGGAGCATCTGTATTTGTTGTAACCACATTTTTTTTTTTTGCCTTTGTTTAGGATAGGGCACTCTAAATGCTATCTGCTCACCATAGCCTTTCATTCCATGAAGGCTATTGGCTCTGCGCACGCTCAAACTGTCTTTTCCACATGCAAGCCAGCTTACGCTCTTGAGTTAATACAGTAACAACAACAACAACAATAACAATAATAAACGTAACAGATAATATTCATTGAACACTTTCTATATGCCAGGCATTGTGCTATGTACTTTATCTCATAGAAATATAGGAAGTATCCCTGCTCCTCTATTGTACTCTGGATCCCATTCCCTCCTGTTTCCTATTCTTTAATTTCTCCTTTTCTAGTGTATCGTCTCTATTGCAATATAAACATTCACTATAACTTTCTATATTATGAAAAATAGATCCTTCCTTGATGACTCATCCAGGCCACCATTCAATTTTTCTATGTATCTTCATAACCAAGCTTCTCAAAGGAATCAAATTCAATTGATGTTTCTATGTCCTGATTTTACACAGTTGATTACTCTCTTCTTGAAACATTCTTTTGTCTCAATTATCATGAAAGGTAGATTTCCTTCCTACTTTCTCTCCATATCTATTCATTTTCTTCACTGATTCCTCACCCTCTATGCCCCCGAGATTGATCCTGGGCTCTCCTCCCTTCTCTTTCTAAATTATGTTTCTTGGTTACTTCATCCAGTATCATAATCTTAAAAATCAGAATACTGACTTCTCCCAAATGTACATTCCTGGATCACAATTCTGTGATCTCCAGACACACAGAAAAACTGACTAACTTTATATTGATATTCCACAGGCATCTCACACTCAACATGTCAAAAAAACAAAACTTGTTTTTCACTAAACACATGCCCAAATCTATTCCTCCTTCACTTTCCCCCATCTCAACGAATGGCACCACCACAGGACCAGTTGCTCAAGCTTGAAAAATAGGAGTCATCCTTGATCCTTCCTTGTATCTCTCTATATATCATCTTTTTATTAATAGTATTAACAGCATTAGTTTCAGTAATAAGAAGAGATAGTCTTTCTTAAACATTAAGTAAATGGCAGACACTGTGCTAATTATTTTAGCTGTATTCATTTAATCTTCATACCAAGGTTTTGAGGTAGGCACTATTATTGTTCCCATTTTATAGGTAAGAAAATTGAAGTACAGAAGGTAAAGTAACTTGCCTGAAGTCACACATCTACTAAATGGTAAAGCATGGGATTGAATCCAGCTCCAGAGCCCATTCACTGAGCTACTACATTAGGCTGCCTTATTTCTCTTTCATTTCTAGTGTGTCTCTGCACTTAAATTTCTTGGATGGGCAGTGTTGGGGCTCAGAAAACAATACCCCAAAATTAAGGCCTAAGGAGCAGCCTCAGATACAGAAGTTTTTCTTTAACTTTCTGCTATCTTCCTTTCTCACAGTTCCATTCTCCCTTGAGGCTTGCCATAGAAACCAGAATCACCCTTCTTCAAGGCAGGTCATGGAAACCAGAACCCATGTTCCCCCAAGCCAGCTGTAAAACCTAAAAATATTACTTTAACTTGCCTTCTGACTTTCTGTGGCAAAACCAGCCATAAAGAAATTATCCGACCTACCTTGTCTGACTGTAGCTCATAAGACCCCTCCATTCCAGAGAGGGTCCTACCCAGAAGGAAGAACCATGTGCTCAGAGAGGTCAAGAAGAATCTAGACAGACAGGACTTGCTGGGTTTCCCCACTCAACCTATTCATTAGATCATACGCTTTTTGTCCAATCATGTTTCTACACAGCTGTCCATACTTTGTTGAACCTAAGCATAAAAATTATCAGTTCCCCCTGTATCTTTTGGTCTTCATTCTAAAGGATCCCATGTACATATGTTAAATAAATGTATATATCTTTTCTCCTATTATCTGCTTTTTGCAAGTTGATTTCTCAGTGAAACTTTAGAGCGGCTACCAAGTTACTTAGGGAAACAGGCTTCAATGAAAATCTCCCTGTGATGCAATTAACCCTCTAAGATAGGCAATACTACACATATGGAAAGTTAAGTTCAGAAAGGGTAAGTAACTGTTTAAGGTCATAAAGCCATTACGTGTTGGGCTTAGAACCCAAACCAACTCTTCATGATTCCAGAGCCCCTAAATTTAACCACTGGGCTATACTGCCACTTTTCTGATTTTTCTACACTGACAGATTCAAACTGCCTATCATACATTTTTCCATCACCACATTTGACTATCATATCATAACTAAACATTTATTGTGCAAAGAAAACTTTGCCTCAGGATCATAAAGTCATAAGCAGTTATTCTCATTTTTTAAAGCTATGCTTCTTTTTAAGTCATTGTGAGAGAGATGAGGTCATTCTAGGAATGAAGGACTAATTGAAGACTAAGGAGACTGATGAAAGCATTTTGTCTGAAGGGCTCACTGCATGCCTTCCTCTATGTATAATTATGGGAGTATTGACTCACTATCAGTAGGGCAGAAGCTCAGGAGTTCTTTCTCCAATAATAGAAATAGAAAGCTTGTATACATCTAGTCACTTTGGGGGTGGTTAATCTAAATTCCTTTTGTAAAATAACCCAGGAAAAAGAGTACAGATTATAGTCATGAATCAGAATTACACTGTAGCCCACATAAAAATTAAATCCATGGCTCTGACCAAAGTAAGTTAGGGAAAAGTCACAAGTCATATAGTATCCTCAACAAAGTTATTTTTTTTCTAAGCAGGCCACATGTCAGATCTCTGAGGCATAAGAAATGGAATTAGAAATAGAATATAAATTAAAGAGGTTCTATGGAATTGGCTACAGGGAACCATAAAAATGTTATCTTTAAACTTAAATTTTAACTAGCATGGAATGAAATATTTTAGAAGTCTTCCTAAGCAAAATTTTTGCCCCAAAAATGTATATATGCTGGGATTGACTCTATGTATTTTATTAAATTATCAAAAACACATATGATGTCAGTAGAGGTACAAAGGGAAAAGGCTAGGAATCAAGAAAAAAAAATGAAGGGGGTGGAATGTGTCCCAGAATGAAACAGAAGGCGATAAAGCATAGGGTGAGGAAAGCATTAAACAATTAGCTCTGGGAAAAGGCGGCTAAGTTTAAGAGCATTCACAAAATTGTGTCCATGGACTTTATCTTATACTATATCTTAAATCACAGAACTAAACAGTACTAACTTTCACTCTAACATAAAAACATTACATGTATAAATGTATTCATATGCATTAAAAAACATAAAATTATTTTAAAACAGCATGACTAGGCTCTTAAGCCATTTGTCTCTCATAAAGTTACAAATTATTTTATATCTTCAGAAGGTCATTGGCTTTTGCTCAGTGTTTTCTGCCCTGTATCTCCTATGTCATCTACATACTCTTCACCAGAGTTTGTCCAGAGTTAGTTGGTTCTTTGAAGATGGAAGGGTACCACAGTCCAAGGAATTCAGGCACCCGCAAGAAGCTGAAAAAGATGAAGAAACGAATTCTCCCCTAGAGTTTCCAGAAAAGAATACAGCCCTGCCCACATCTTGTTTTTTTCTCAGTGATATCCATTTTGGACTCCTGGTTTCCAGTACTGTAAGATAATAAATGTATGTTGTGTTAACTACCAAGATTGTTGTAATTTGTTACAATAGCAATAGGAAACAAACATAATCCCCTTTCCCTATCTCAATTATTTGCTTTCTTAGATTTTTCTTTTTTCTCCACTATTGAACTCCTACATCTTCAACAGAGAATACTAGCAACTCCATCTCTCATCTTTGTTATACAAGCACAGGCTGCCAAGACCAAAGAATGTATTCTTCACATACTGCTCCCTGCTCCGCACTTGCCATTTATTTGCAGCAATTCAAAGATCTGATGAAGTTAATTTGTGGCCTCAAGTGACATCTGTCCCTTTCATTTATACCATCTTCCTTCTTCCCTATATTGCTGTCCTCCCCTATTATTGTCCTCTCTTCCTCCTGGGCTGCTTCAGAGGGCATAAGAACCAAAAAGAACTCATTAAGAACATTTCTTGGCTCTCACTTTCTTTGATGTAGAGATAAGGCAAGGACATTCTTGTATAATGCAGACTGCCACACAAAGGAGCAGAATTTGACAGAAAAAAATAGATGTTTCATCTAAATCCATGCCTCCATACAGGTTTATGAGTAGAAAGACAACTGAGGGAGGGTGACAATAGAATCGTTGTCAAAAATTCTACTGTCTTTTAATAATAAAAAAAATGGTAGTGGGAATCTAAAGGTCTTCTTCTATGTTACATTGCTTTGTACAATAAGGTGGCAGGTCTCATTAAATCAGTCAAATATCCATTGAATGGCTAAGCTGCATGCCTGCAATTTTGCTCATCTCTAACATGATAAAATATAAGTATGGTTATAGTCCCTTTCCCAAGGGAGTTTCAAATCCTGTTAGGGAAACAAAATCAATAAATACTAAATATTCAGAAACTAATTCAATACAACAAATCATCAAGAGGCGGATCATATGGTTCTTATTCATAGTGGGGATGTACTATACAGTTCAGAGAAAGGTCAGATTAGTAATGGCCAGAGTAAGTGGAGAAAACTTCTTAAATAGGGAACCGGGTAAGAAAGCCAGTTTTTCTTTGCCATTGACTTGATTCCTTCAACACAAATGCTATTTGTGAAGGAGGATAAAGATGTCTACAGAGGTGCATTCCTGGGTCAGGGCTAGCCTATCTGAGTGCAGCTCCTCTTTCCCTGTTACTGAGAACAGGGTCCTTATGCCTGGTACCCCTGCTCAGAAAGATGGCTAGGATAACTGAATAAAAGAGATGGAACAAATGGAAAAAGGCAATAGGGGAAAAAAACAGAGTCTAAATAAAGAAAAGCTAGAAAGACCAAGGAAGAAGGAATTGACATCCACCGGCCTTCAAAATGACAATTACAGACTTTTTGTCAAAGCTCGTAGTTGAAAAGAGCTGTAAGAACTCAGCCTAGTAACTCCCTAAATGCTGCTTTACTGACATGAAGACACAGTTGCAGTTTCCTTTCTCTCTCCTGCTCTTGCCCACCAGGAGCTTAAGGAGAGTCTTGGAAAATATCTTCTGGATAGGTGGCAGTAGAGGTCACTGGCATTAGGCCCTGTTCTTCAAACCAGCAATGTTATACCTAAGATAATATAATGAAAAGAAGCTGAGTCTGATGCTATCCTAAGGAAAGGACTGAAAAAGTGACCACCTTGTTGGTGACAACTGAAATTTACACAGATCTGGGAGGTACACAACTCTGTGGCACAAAGCACTTGGCATATAGTAGACATTTAATGTAAGCTTGTTGGAATGAATGATCAAACGAGTGACTGTACATACAACACAAGCTCGAGAATATGAAGATTTTCTAGTATGATAAAAAAAAATCTTTATGCTTCTGGTGTTTGTCTACCTTTTCAGCCCCATCTGATACCACTCTCCTATTTGTTCACCATGCTCCACTGATCTTCTCTCAAATCCTTAGGCATTCCTTGCTCCTTCCCTTCCCAAGGCAATTGTACACGCATACTGTTTCCCAACCCAGTCCCTTCTCCCCATCACACCACTGCTGACTAGCTCCTACTCATCCTTGAGGTCCCTGTATAAATACCACCTCCCCAGAAAGGATTTTTCAATCTCTCCTATGAGGCCAGCCATAAAAGTATGAATCAGTATGTCACTTACAACATTCATGTAATCAAGGAAAACAGTTGCTATTATGAGAAGTAACCTAGTTCTCTAATAGAATATCCCCAGGTGTCACTGTTACAGTTGAGTGAATAAGCTGAAGAGAGCAAGGGCCTTTCTCATTGTGCTAATCCTTAATTTTTGTGCCTAGCATAGTCCAGTGACATAAGAAGAAACAATACAGTCAAACACAGTTGAAAACCAGTCATTCTCTCTTTGCTTTTTACTCTACAGTACAAAACTCAGCCCTTTCTTCTCTGCACATCCTTCCCTCCCTCCCGAGGCAGAATATTTCCCACCACCACACTACCCTCTTCTTCTGTATTGTGGCCCCATTCAACACTCAGTAAAACAAATCTGCTGACAGAATGGAAACGTAGCTCAAACCTCATAACACTTGAATAGTGATTATAATTTTGTTTCTATTCTTCAATCCCTTTCATAGGCAAATGATCCTATGGGCCACCTATTACCAGCTTTCATCTCCAAGTTCCCTCTCTACCTGTATGCCTCCACAAAACAGACTTTACTGGATGTAGTGAGATAAGTGTTGCTGCTCTTGTTAAGGCAGAAAAAAAAAAAAAAAAAAAACAGAACCATCTTGTCTTCATTCTTCACTAAGACCCCATCAGGAAGTCCCTGGTAATACTCTCATTGTTGTCATAGTAGGGATGACAGCATGGTCTCCATAAACATCATGACACAGAGTAGCTCTCTTTTTGTTGCATTACAGGGAAGATCTATGGGTCAGATGCATTTTTTTCCAAACCCAAGCATAATAATGAGATGGTAATATAGCATAAGTCAGTCCCCATTTTATGTCATTGACAGAAATATAGACACTGTCATATTGTAAGCACTAATAGTGTAGGGACTCTGTATGCAGACCATCAGCAAGGTTTCCAGGGGTCTAGGATCACAGGCTGAAAACTACTGAATTGAGTATGTTTAGTAATTCTGAATTCCTTCTTCAGGAGGTGCTGTTTGATGAGCAGAATGTTTGTAGGTTGAAATGAAATTCAAAGCCCTTCAGCGCATTTCAAGCTTCTCAGGAGGCCATTTGCATTGCCCTTCCTGCCATCATAGTAAACACTGCATTTTTCCTCCCCAAACTCATTAACCTATGGGAGACAAGAGACATTTCTTATTAGTACAATTGCAGAACTGACAGAAAAGAGGGCCAGAATGGCACCAAGATTATATCTGAGCATAGGGCTCAGGTTCCTGCCACAAACAGCATTCAGTCTCTCAGTGATCAAATCCTTCACTGCCTGTCTGCTCTTCATTCAAAACTGTAACCAGAGACAGCAGACCTTCAGTGAACTTCTAGACAAGGTCATCATTCTTCCCTTACCCAATACGCATTGTGGGACCCAGACACTGCTTCTTCTGAGTCAATCCTGATGATTCACTAAGACCCCATACACTATGATAATAGACTTAGATGAAAGTCTATTGTTCTTTGTTTCTAAAATAACTGTATCAGGTTTGCTCTCTGTCCACACCTCCCAGACATCTCCCAGACTTTGCTCCCTTAATCACCTGGTTCCTCCTTACTCTGCCTTGCAAAAATTTGTCCCTCTTTCAAAAACAGGAAAAAAAAGGGGGGGGGGGGGAATGCCCTTTGGCTTGATTCTGCTGCCATTTTAGAGATCAATTACTTTTCTCCTTCCATTCAATGCCAAACATTATTAAAGAAATTATCTCAACACCTCCATCCTCTCAGCAGCACTTTCCCCTTAATCTCTTATCCTCTGGCTTCTGTAATCACCAAAGCACTGCAATTATTCCTTCATGGGTCACATGTGACCTGCTTTATTTCACTGTCTTTATTCTTGAACTCTGTAGTTTTACCTGATGTTGATCATCCCTCTTTCCTGACTCTTCCTTGTTTGTTTGTTTGTTTTGGTCACTATGCAATTCGGGTTTTTTTTTTTTTCCTGTTACTTTTCTAGGCAGTTATTATTTGTCTCTCTATTGATTCTTTTTCTCATACTTACAGATAGGTATTATTTAAATTTCTGTCTCTAGTCCTCTGTTATTTTTGTCTCTAGTATTTTCTCCCTGAGGAGTGGAAAGCTATAATAAAGCCAGGGTGGCAAATTCAAATGCTTGCAAGACCCAGGCAGATAATGTAAATAAATGTAATATGTAAATATGTAAATGTAAATAAAGAAAAAAAATGGGTGGGTATAAGATACAATTAGGAATAGTGGATACTGGGTATAAACTACAGTTAACACAAATTTCTAAGGGAAGAACTGCTGTTCAGCCTCAGACAATTCATGCCATGTGTATGTAAGTTGGCTAAATGTTGCCACCTCTTCCAATTTCTCATCAGAAACCCGAAGTCTGGATTTTTGTTAACTCTCCAAATTTTTAAATGTTAGCCACTGATTCAGTTTTTTGGAATGTTGTAGGCTGTATCAGTTAGGACAGGCTAGGTTATGCTGCATTGACACATGACCCTGAGATCTTAGTTTACAACAAAAGATTTTTTATTATGCATATCATCTCCCATCATAGGTAAGTTGTGTCTCTGTTCCATATCATGTTTAGTCTGGGGCTCAAGCTGACAGAGATACTTCTATCTAGAATATTGATGATCTCATGATAGAAGGAAAAGAAAATTTGGTGGATTATACACTTAAAATTTTGCCTTAATGCTCATCTCAAAAATAATGCATATTACTTCCGCTTACATTTCATTGACCAAAGTAAGCCATGAGGCTAAGGTTGATGTTAAGGGGAAAGTGGAGCAGAGAGAGGCAGCAAGTATTTGTGAACGGTAATATAACCCTACTGGCCAAACATAACTGTCGGTAGTCCATTACCAGTTTGCAACTTCTCATTTTCAGGTAAAAGTAAGGAACTAAGACTCAAAAGATCTGATTTATCATCACCTCTCAGGAACTATGTGAAGCCCAGGGCAATTTATATCATCTATTGGTCTTGTCTGTAAAATGAGGGACCTCAAGTACATGACTTTTAAGATCCCTTTGCAGACCTAACGTCCTGAGTGTGTGAAAAGCTCTGTGAAGGTAGACCACGCTTGATGCTGAACCTCAGAACTGCTCTCACCCAAGTCCCAGTCCTACATTTTCCAAAGATTGCTTCACATTTCTACTTAGATATCTAACAGCCAGCATGCAACAACTAATCGAAACTACTCTTTCCTCCAACATTGATTTTCTTCTGGCCAATATCTCTGGAATCATCTTTACCTCTTTTCTCTCTCCAGTCCCCTATCTCCAGCAAGATTGTCTTCTTACTTTTTCTTATATCCATCCTCTCCTTTGAAGCCTGATAACTATCAAGATTAATCATGCTCCCTATCTACTTGCACTTGAATGGCTGACTTGGCTTGCTAACTTGGCTCTTGCGACTCCTGTTCCTAATGTTTTCCAGTTGTCATGTTACTACCTACTAACCTCCATCCACCTAAACCCATAACCTCAACCCTGCTCAAAAGTCTTCAATAACTCCTCACTCCCTTCAGGGGAAAGTCTAAAGTCCTTTGTCTGCTATTCAAGTGGCCTTCCCCAACTGACTGTATAAATCTGCCTCTTAATTTCCCTTATCCTTGGTGTCCCCATTTATGAAATGGGCATAATAAAAACCTACTCTACCTGTGTCAGAGGATTATGATAGTATGAAAAATGGTGATATAAAATCTAAAGGAGGCAAGATAAAACTATTGTTTAAGCAACCCACAGTTTCTACGACTGTAAATGCAAATAAATTAATGGAGTTTTATTTGGCCAAAATAAAGTTTCAGGAATGATTTTTCCCAATAAGTAAACATCCAATAATTTGCTTGCAGAGTGAGAGGTTAAACTAAATAACCAGTCTTAAAGATTCCTTTCAACTCTGAGATTTAATTGTTGCCTCATAACTACTGCCTACATTAGAAAACTAGAGTGAAAATAACTCGTGAAAATGACAGCAATGCCTAGCAGTTAATGCCATGAGTTCTGGAATCATCCAACATTGGTCCAAATCTTGACTTCCCCACTTATTGGCTGTATGAAGTTAGATAATTGGATTAACACATTAAGTGCTGTTTTTATTTAAAAATGCTTTGTTCATAAAGAAAAAAAGGGAAGAAAACCGAAAGTCCATTTATATTATACAGTGGCTTAAAAAAAAAGATAAAGAGCCCAATGTATTAACATAGAAAAAATCTCCAAGACATATTGTTATGTGAGAGGGAAAACAGATACTATATACTATAGTGTAATTCTATTTTTGTACATATATTTATTTATAGATGGATGGGAAAAGATCTGGAAGGATGCATGACAAAGAGTTAACTGTGATCATCTGGGGGGTTGGGACTGACGGTGGGCTTGTGGAAAATGGAACAGGGATTTTTACTTCTTATACATTGCTGTACTAATTAAAATTTTACAAGTTTGCATTATTTTATATTGAGCATTTTCAAAGGAAAAAACTCTCCTGTCTAAGAGATGTTTTGTTCTCATTTGAAGCCAAGGTCTTACTACTTCCGAATAAAGATAAACCCTATTCCAAAGCATCACCAGAGCACTGCAAGGGTAGACCTCAAACAGGCCTATCCCACTAAATGATGTTTCCTGGAAAGTGAGTTTCCCCTCACCTGGTATTCCCATAAATACTTAAGAATGTGAAAGAGTTGTGGTCATTTATTTGACCTTGGTGAGTAGGTAGATTTGTAGTCAGAGTCTGCAAAACAGTTGGGAAGTATCAGGAAAGGATTAAAATATAGTAAAAATGGCAAAAGAACCTTCTAGACCCTAACAAAATCCTTATTTCAAGCAAGTGCTGTCACCCGCAGCTGCATATTCCCAAGCAAAATTGCAGAAACCTGAGCGCCATGCTTTCACCAGGAAGCATGGTACCCTATCTGCTGCTATTCATACCATCCCTCTAGTTTCTAATCCTTTGTTATAAAAGAAACATCACCTCAAACTGTATCTGCTGGCATCTTTCTGCCATCTTATCACTATCCTGTTTTGACAAATACACAGAAATACAAGCAGCCAACAGCATTTACAGAGGTCTACCCTGGACCAGGCACTATGCTAACCCCTTTACGTGGATTATCTCAGTTAATCCTCTCAATGGCCACATGCAGAATGTAATATCATTTCAATTTTACAGTTAAAGAAGTAAGGCTCACAGAGGTCATCTCCTTGGTAAATAGTGGAGTCAACTGCCATGTAATAGGGAGCATTGTCCAAACGGATTGAATCAAAATTAGGTTAAGTTTTCGGGTACAGAAGTCTGGATCATGGGACTCACTCTCCAGCACAAGTAGGATACTGCACAGGGATGGCGGGGAGTGGAGTGGGAAGCTATAGAGTCTGAGGGACTACTGAGTATCTGATAGGGTGGCAAAACTGTGTAGTAGTAATGAAAGTGATAAAAATCATAGTCTAATAATAATAGATTATATTTATTGAGTGTCTACTTCCTACTAAACACATCATATGCACCGTCTCATTAAATTCTCCCAATATATTCAAGTGAGACAATAGCCCAGAAAGGTAGCATAGATCATCCTATTACCAATGATAGAGCCAAGATTCAAACAATGAATTTGCCTGATCCTAGAGTCTGTAAACTTTGTGGATATTTTGCCTGTTGTAATTATCATGGCCCCCTTAATATCGAGCATCTTAGCTGTATTCAGACCATTTCACCTTTCATTGCACAGGGCAAGTTTTACCATTAGTTAATAAAAGCATTAACATTCTGCTTCTCAGAATCATGCCACTTTTTCCCCAGAGCCTGCCCTCCTTCCAGCCATGTACCTAGTTATCAATGGTATGGATGTAGAGAAACTAGGGACAAATGTTTTGGGGTAGATCATAGCAAAGTACAAAGAGTTACCCAATCCAAATACCATTTGCCACAGTCTATTTGGATGTGAGCATGCAGTCAAAACTGAAGGGGAATGTATTGAGTTATATGGGTCTGAGTTTGACCCAAGGTAATCTTCTTACTGTTTTAGAACCATAAACCTCTGCAACTAAGCCAGCTGAAGGCAGCCTTGCCAAGATGCTGCTCACCAATTTACTGAGACTCTCAGCGTCATGTCCTCCTCTCTAGCTCATTTCCAGAAAACCCCAAAATGGTCCTTCCCAGATGTATAACTATTTTTAAGCCAATAGTTAATCCAACAAAAAGATTAAGTCATCTGCAGGAATTGCATTGCTCACTGAGTTAAAGTGATATCCTTATAAAAGGCAAATAATTTGAGAGCTCTGAAATTTTCCTAACCAAGATGCTGTTTTCCAGACTATTCTACTGCCATGAGTCTTTCAGAACTCTGAAGAGTTCTTCAGCAGCTTTTTTACTACCAATTTCTTTGCTGTTCTCTATCTCCTCAGGTATACCATCACTCAGGAAACTATCCCCAACCTCAACAGCAGCAGCCAACAAAATCCCAAATAAGCTGCTTCTTTTACTGCAGTAACCAGAGAACAATGTTTTCAAGAATGCTCTAAAGCCAGCCCCATGACAAGTGTTGTACCACAAAGGAGGGGGAAGCCATTCCATGCCTTTTCCAAAATTCTCTTCATTCCAACTTTCTCAGTCAGATAATCTGATTCATGAATTCCATATTTAAATGGTTGCTTAGAAATTGACAGGTTTTCAGTCTACTCTATGAGGCAAAGAGAACCTGCTGTCCCTACACAAGGAAGTAGTTTTTCCTGTTGACCTCTGTCAGAAGAATGGCAGACGACCTAATAGCAGCCAGTGCAGAAGTCATCCCCTTCTGAACTGAGGAAACTCTTGAAACTGTTTCCAAATGCAACTGCATCAGGAACTAAGTCTGGCCTATATATACTCAGCTGTAAGTAGCTTTGATACAACAAAGGGCACCTGCTTCAGATAAATAAAACACATTCAGATAGTTGTGTATCACCTTAATGCTTAAACAGAATTCCTATCCAGAATGTCTTTCTTTCTCTTGTCCATCTAAACTGCGCCATTTTACAAGGCCCAGGTGTAGTCTCAAAGGCTGAATAATGTAATGAAATAGTTCTCTAACCTGGTGGCATATTAGAATCTCTTGGGGGAGCTTTTAAAAGCTGCCAATGTTTAGTCCTCATCCCAGATCAATTCAACCAGAATCTCTGCAGAGTTGGGCCTGGCTATCACTATTTTAAAAAACTCCCTGAAGAAAATCAGAGGCCTGTGTGGACTGATGCTATGAATTTTAATATTTTCCCTTTTGGTCCTTGATGCTATCTATCAATTATTTTGCCTTTCTTTCACATTGCCCACAATTATGCTAACTCTTTAGGATAGTCTCCATGAGACCCCTACACAACTTCATTCCTCTTATGCTGATCAGTTATTCACTGAGAAATATGTTGTCACCAGCCATATTTATCTTACTGACCAGCCCTTACTCTCTCCACATTGCTATGCATTTCCTCTCATCTCCATGAGAGAAGCCCCTGTTCAAGATCAAAGGCATTCTGTTTCTTGGCCTCCCATCTTCTTGATCTCCTGCCACTTCCCCTCTCTTCCCTTTCCCACTGCCTTATGCTCAAGATCTTTCAAACCACTTGGGTCCCTGATAAGCCAGGCTGTTTCTACCCCCATGTGATTTTCTTTAGGAGCACTCAGATGTGTGGGAGGCCAGAGGAGATGGGCTCTAAGGTCTTTTCTAAGTTCAAGATTCCCAGATTCCATGCCTTGCCATTATTCCCTCTTGGGCATATGGCATATTTTGTAATGGCTTTAAATATATATATATACCATATAATTGCCAAGAAAAATGATGTAATTAAATGATTTTTAGTATATTCACAGAATTGGGTTAGTATCATCATAATCAATTTTGGAAAATTACTCACAAAAAAGTTCTGTACAGGCATGCCTCATTTTATTGTGCTTTGCTTTACTGTGTTTCACAGATACTGTGTTTTTTACAAATTGAAGGTTTGTGGCAAGCCTGTGTCAAGCAAGTCTTTCAGTGCCATTTTGCTAACAGTATGTGCTCACTTTGTGTCTCTGTCACATTTTGGCAATTCTTGCAATATTTCTAACATTTTCATTATTATTATATGTTATGGTGTTGCGATCAGTGATCTTTGATGTTACTGTTGTGATTGTTTTGGGGCACCATGAACTGTGCCCATATAAGATGGAAAACTTAATTGAAAAAAAAACAAAAACAAAAAAAAACTCCCTGGTGATTCTCATATGCAGCCAGGGTTGAGAATGACTAGTGTGGCTATTAAGAGCAAAGGCCTCTAGGTTCAAAAAGATTTGAACTAGAGTCTCTGTTTCAACAGTTTCTAGCTGTGTGACTTGGAGCAAATTAACCTCCTGGAGTCTTGGCTTCATCTGGAAAATGACTGTAATAATAGTACCTACCACATAGGGTTATTTTGAGGGTTGAAAGACATAATTCATGTTCTATGCCTAGCACATAATAAGTATGCAGTAAATGTTAACTGTTGTGGTTATTATTTATTATCAACAGCAATTATGGAAAACCTTTGATAACTACTCTCAGGCTAGGATTGCACAGTTTTCAGTGCTATCAGAACTTTAGAGATCATTTTATTCAGTGCAGAGAGGTGACATGACACACATTTCAGAAAAACAAACATTTACCAAGCCCAGGACAGTTTTAATTCCGATTCAAGTCCAATACTCTTTCCACTACACTCATTTCATTTCAACAAATGTACTGAACACTGTGTGTCCAATTCTAAGGTAGGTTCTTGGGACAAAAAGATAAATTAATATCAAATTGCCCCTACCCTTGAAGGTCTCAGTCTGGTAGAATAATCCAACATGTAAGTGAATGATTACAGTGAATAATAAACACATTTATGCCTGAGGTTGCAATTTAATTTTTCAATCAGACCTTGGTGATGACTTTGAGCAGTAGGATATAAATTATTCCCACATGCTTAGCGTTCCAATAATGGAACACTAGGCATTAACATGTACTTTTATACTCTCAGTGAGTCTAAGATTCTATAGGCTTATGACAGGTAATGTGATTAACTCTGGGTGGGCTGATGAAGATTGCACTGAACAGGCAATAACTATATCTCAAAAGAGAAACAGGAATTTTACAGGTGGAGAGGGATGTATACACTGGACATTTTAGGCAGAGAAAACAGCAGGAGAAAAAGGCATATATTCGCATGCCTCTCAGCTCTATCTTTTTGCAACCTCTAGAACACTTGTCTATGCCATTCATTTGTCAAATAATAATGTTTTGTCTCATGACACCTCTTCTATTATTGCCTTGAACTATTTATCTCCTGTGTTACCTAACTTTTCAGGTCTTGTCACTCCAACTAGAATTTAAGCTTGAAAGAAGAAAACCCAGTTTAATAGATCATCCTATCTTCCACAGTGCTTTGCACAAGGTCTTAAATAGAGTGGTTGCTTAATGAATACTTGACTTATTGTAAAGGGAAGAAAGCAGACTAATCTTGAACATATCCTAAATTTACCACTCATCATCAGAACCTCCTGTGAAATAAAGTTTGTTCACTGTCTCCTCCTGATTATGTCAGGATCATCAAAAAGAGTCTTTGAGTTCCTTCTCTGTGTACACTACAATAAAGACTATTGTGGTATACTAAGGTTATCAGATGTCCCACATGGTATCAACTCTTTGCATATTTCAACACCATGTCCTGGGCATTTTCTTTAGCACCTGGGAGTTTTGGGATTTATTTGGGAAGACCAGGAGTGAGAGGGCCCTGAACCTAAAAGAAGGTGTTGGGCTGGGCATCTTGGTGGTGAAGTGTGGCTTGTGCTGACAATGCAGGATGCGGTGGGACAGCACAAACTTGATCTTGGAATTGTGGAACTGTTTAATTTCTGGCACCTGCTGGCCGAGATCCCTTCTACCTTCACAATCTGGATCCAGTGGGCCCAACCACATTGCTGGGCACCCATTTCTCTGTAGTACTGGGTGACAGCACCCCCAGTGGCCAAGTCCAGGTATTCCTGGTACATGTTGTGGGTGCCACTGCATGAGTTGTGGTGCAGCCACAAGCCAAAGTTCTTCACCTGCAGGCAGAATTGCTCAAATACCTACCCACAGAAGACAATTTCCCCAAAAGACTTCTTCATCTTCTTTAGCTGAGATACAAAGTACCAGAAGCAGGACTTGACAATGTCATGATTAAGTGCAAAGATTTGTATGTGTTAGAGGGGAAGCATGCAGCATTTGGGAGTGGGCAGGCAGTGCCCTGCCACCTTTTACTCTTGCAGCATGCCAGAGGCCTTTGTGGCACTCTATCTGCACTCACTGCAGCCTACAAAAGGCCATGTCGTGTTTTTACTGATTAAATTATCAAGGATCTCAAAGATAAGTCTAGGTAGTCATTGCTAAAAACTGCTGATTGCAACAAGGCTGGGCCAAACAGTCTGCATCCCCAAAGTTGTTTAACAAGCAACAGGCACCCTGATGAAATCCGAAAGAATGGATAAACTATGGTATCATGCTCTAGCAGCATCATAAAGTTGCCTTCAGACTGATTGGCCTGGGGAAACAGCAACCTAATGTTTCAGCAGGATGGAGAACAACATATCTTACAAAAGATGGAGAGTTTGAATTGAATGAAAAGTCAAAATGAGCAAAGGGAATTTCTTCAACTTAGAAAC
This sequence comes from Piliocolobus tephrosceles, assembly GCF_002776525.5. Classification (NCBI taxonomy): domain Eukaryota; kingdom Metazoa; phylum Chordata; class Mammalia; order Primates; family Cercopithecidae; genus Piliocolobus; species Piliocolobus tephrosceles. Next base: position 49,434,215 of record NC_045445.1, read on the forward strand.
ACCTCAAATTTGGAGTTTAAGAGTGGAAAAAATATGTTCCTGCCCAGACAAATCTTAGCTGTCATTGTGCACAATCGTGAGCCCTAAGTAGTGAGAAGCTGGCACCTATTCCAATAGGACCTGGCAGAGATCTTAATCAAAGGTGATCCTTATCTGACTGATTGTTCTGGATGTTTAGAAGGTGATTCATTGCCCAACTGAGCACAGACATGTATGGATATGAAGGTGGTTGTATTCACTTACACAAGAAATATATGAAAATTAATACATTGTTCACAGGGTGGAGATTTATAGTTCAGGCAGAAGAGTTGGTTCAGACGAAATTTTGGAGTTAGGGGAGGAGAACGAAAAGATATCCTAACAGACTTACTTCCTGCAAGAACAGCTTGTTGTGAACTTAATGAATCCATCACCTCCATTATTCTTTCCTTTCTTCCTCCCCAGCAGCAGGCAACTCTTCCTATCCTCCTTCTTTATCCCAAGTGTTTGTAAATAATTCAATACCTTCTTATAGACACATTGAGAAGAATTAATGAGAGAATGTACGTGAAATAAGCAAACAGAAAGCTTGCTACTGTAAGTTTCCCCTAGCAACCTAATATACTGTGTATAAAGATCTTTCACTGGATGACCATGTTTTAGGTGGCAGAATTCAGATTGACCCAGGTGGAAATGGGAGAGGTAGAACAGTCAAGCAGAAACACTTAGGGATTGATATTCTAGAGGACAGTGATTGTAAAGTCAAACTTTTGCCTAGTCACTCTAATAGAAAATAAATGAATAACATCACAGATTATTAAATACAACAGATAATGGGAATGGCTAAGTAACTTATGCTGAATCAACAAGACGGAATATCAAGTAGTCATTAAAAATTAGAAAATTGTACTATGAACAAACATAGAAAAATACTGATGTGTTAGTTGAGAAAGCAAAACACAAAGCTATACATACAGTGGCTGAAATGATTTAAAATTGTGTGGGCCTTCACAACAATGAAAACAATTATGTGAAATGGTGATAGTCATAAAATTTATTAAATATATTATTCCATAGATTAACTACAAAAAAGTACAAATCAGTTCTATCCAGTTTTACAATGCATAATATAACTTTTCTTTGAAAGTAGACTGATTTTTCTTTCTTTCTTTCTTTTTTTTTTTTTTTTCTTTTTGAAATGCAGTCTTGCTCTGTTGCCCAGGCTGGAGTACAGTGGCGCGATCTCGGCTCCCTGCGACCTCCGCCTCCCAGATTCAAGCAATTCTCCTGTCTCAGCTTCCCGAGTAGCTAAGATTACAGGTATTTGCTACCATGCCCGGCTAATTTTTGTATTTTTAGTAGAGACAGGGTTTCACCAAGTTGGCCAGGCTGGTCTCGAACTCCTGACCTCAGGTGATCCACCTGCCTTGGCCTCCCAAAGTGCTGGGATTACAGGGGTGAGCCACCACGTCCGGCCTTGAACTGATTTTTGTGATGCTGTTTTCCTTAGGCTGATGTTAATGAGTCTGCATTCTCTGAGCCCTTAATTAAGGGATGGTAGGAGGGGTAGATATGAGTACAAAATAATTCAGGAGTGTTTTGGGGTACAGGGCAAAGTTATTTTGAGAATAAATATTTGTTGTAAAATCTACTGGGTGGAAAATTTACAGATATATTTTTAAATGGTTGTAGAGATACATTTTTTAATGCCCTATATGGGAGTGGGTGGGAATAAAAATGGAAACATGGAAGAGAAACTATAAAGAAAGGCTTGGATAGCTGTGTTCTGAGTACCAATTACATGAAACTGAATTCAGCTATTCCTAGAAATAAAAACATGAAACACAATTGTTCCTTTTTCATCTAAATCAACCCTAAACTGCTACCAAATCATGTACTATTACTATAACCAAACTGTGTCAAATAATGAATGTTAACTTAAGCTTGCACTTCTAGATTAGGAAAATATATATAACGCTAACCCTATTTACAAACACGTCATCTATGAAGCTCTAGCAAGATGTTATGAGTACCACTTGCCCTCTTTCTCTTGTATAAATACAAAAAACAAAGCAAAACAAAAACAACAACAACAACTAAATGCTCAAGTCGATAAGGAAGCAGACTATTAGGAAGGCACACAACATTTATCTGAATAACGGATATAATTTAATGATACTAGCCACAGTCCTCTTAATGACAACTTGCATTTACTCAGCACCTTATTCAGCAATACTTTCACTCAGTCTAAGAAGCAATCAGAGCCCAAACCCCTGAAGATAATTATTCTATCAAAACAACTCTAAATTTAACTCCTGCCACCAATACTTTCCTATTTCAGGGGCTGTTTGCTGATGATTTTGAAGGGATTTGACTAAATAATGCAATTAGAATAAAGCAACAATGCATCCTCCCACTTTAGGCACCCAAGTACTTCAGGAAGACACTCTGCTATCCTAATGAATCTGCATAGTCCTTCTCTAAAGCTAGATACACTACTGGTGTGGCTGGTTGTTCACTTGAAATCCTTAGTCACCTAGGAACAGATGAGCTGGTTGGTAGATTCCCTGGACATCTTGGCATTATTGCCCCTGCTCTTCCCTGACTAATATCCTCCCACTGGCCCTGGGTTTCTCAGATTGCCCCCACTACAGCAGCCAGCCCTCCACATCATGCTCTCCTTAAGCAATACCCATGCTCTAGAATGTCCTCTGTCTCCTTTGCTTATCAAAGCTGACCTGGCCTCCACTCTTTCAGGGGTCTGCTCTTTGCTGAGGGATAGTGCATAAACAGATTATTCAGATACACCAGTGCTTCACAACTTTTTAAAGTGTGAAGATCTTTCTTATTATGAACAGACATTTCTCAAAAGAAGACATTCATACAGCCAACAGACACATGAAAAAATGCTCATCATCACTGGCCATCAGAGAAATGCAAATCAAAACCACAATGAGATACCATCTCACACCAGTTAGAATGGCAATCATTAAAAAATCAGGAAACAACAGGTGTTGGAGAGGATGTGGAGAAATAGGAACACTTTTACACTGTTGGTGGGATTGTAAGCTAGTTCAACCATTATGGAAAACAGTATGGCAATTCCTCAAAGATCTAGAACTAGATGTACCATATGACCCAGCCATCCCACTACTGGGTATATACCCAAAGGATTATAAATTATGCTACTACAAAGACACATGCACACGTATGTTTATTGCGGCACTATTCACAATAGCAAAGACTTGGAATCAACCCAAATGTCCATCAGTGACAGACTGGATTAAGAAAATGTGGCACATATACACCATGGAATACTATGCAGCCATAAAAAAGGATGAGTTTGCGTCCTTTGTAGGGACATGGACGCAGCTGGAAACCATCATTCTTAGCAAACTATCACAAGAAGAGAAAACCAAACACCGCATGTTCTCACTCATAGGTGGGAACTGAACAATGAGCTCACTTGGACTCTGGAAGGGGAACATCACACAATGGGGCCTATCATGGGGAGGGGGGAGGGGCGAGGGATTGCATTGGGGAGTTATACCTGATATAAATGATGAATTGATGGGTGCTGATGAGTTGATGGGTGCTGATGAGTTGATGGGTGCAGCACAACAACATGGCACATATATACATATGTAACAAACCTGCACGTTATGCACATGTACCCTAGAACTTAAAGTATAATAAAAAAAAAAACATCAAAAAACTTGGTCTTTTAACATCCACTGATGAAAATGTACTACATAATGACAGAAAGTTATCATATCATATTATTAGTCATACCTCGAAGTGAATTTGTAGTTTACTAATTAAATCAGCATCTCCATAGATTAGACTGGAAATGAATTGTACATATATACATGCTACTTCTTATTAATTCTATCTTTGAGATTTTATTTTGGCATGCACACAGTGTCATTGATCTCTTGCAACAATTTTTGGAGTATCACAGGTCTGAAGATTAGAGGTTTGCAATCACTAACATAAACCAGCTATTTATTTAGTTTTTTAAATACCTGTCGTGATAGGGTGTGCTCTACATACATAATCTTATTTATAGCCTCATGAGGGTGATTTCATTATCCTCCCACACTCTACAAGAAATAGAGCTCAGAGAAGTTACTTCACTTGAGCATGGTTACACAGCTAGTTATTAGGCAAAGTTGAGATTCAAACCCAAGTCTAATTACAATGTCCCTGTACTTAATCCCCAAGTCATATTCCCTGTCACTAAGTATTCTTGTAGTAAATAAGCTTCAATTTACCATTTCCTTAATCAAGTTCAATAGCACATAAAGTCTTTCAGGTATGATGTGAATGGTGGTGGGGTCAGGCTGTAAGCCACTGGGGGAATTAATTGGAGGTAAATCCCTGAAATCACATTTGTGTGCCAAACTACTTAGGTTCAAGAATATGATCAAGACACAGTACAGTGAAGTTGCTTTTAAAAAAATCACTTGGATAAGTTTAGTGATCTATTGTACTTCATGGTGACCACAGTTAATAATAATATATATTTCCAAATAGCTGAAATAATAGATGTTTAACATCCTTGCCCCGAAAAAATAAGTTGATGAGATAATGGATATGTTAATTAGCTTGATTGAATCTTTCTTCAGTGTATAGATAGATCAAAACATCACATTGTACCCCATAAATATACACAATTATTGTCAATTAAAAATAATTTTAAAATCACTTGGAGATGTACATGTTTAGGTGATGTTTTAAATGAATCAAAATGGAAACATTTAGTTCTCTTTTAATAAACAGTGAGTTACTCAAGAGAAAAGCAGTTTCTAAGAAGAGTTGGTTAATTGAGTGATAACAGGAGATCAATGGTTCTCAAAATGTGGTCTCTGGACCAGCACCTGGGACTATATCAAGAATACAAATTCACTGCTCCTCCCCCTGCCAAGCTCCATAATCTCCTAAGTCAGAAGTTCTAGGGATGGGTCCCAGCAATCCAGGTTTTCACAAGGCCTCCAGGTAATTCTGATACACATCGATGCTCATTGGAGAACCATCAAACTGGACAGCTATTTACCAAAGTGGCAGAGCTGGAGGAGTCAATGAGCATACTAACAATAAAGGCAAGATTCTGGTTGGAGGAAGACTAATCCAGGCACCGCAAGACTAGTATAATAAAATAAGTAATAGCACATAATACTATTAGTTATTTGTCAAACCAGGTCATATAGACCTGGGTTTGAGACTTAGCTTACTAGCTGTGTAATCTTAGGTGAGTAACTTAACTTCTCCGAATCTCAGTTCTCTCATCTGTAAAATGAGAATAACAATAGTACCTCCTTCATAGGGTTGCCATGAGGATTAAATAAGTTGATCCATGTAAAATACTTAGAACATATATATAATAATAAATGTATAATAAAATTAAGTTATAATTAGTTGGATGTCATATTTCTTCAGTTTTAGACAGCTTAGTCTAGAGGCATGTGGATATGTTTTCATTATGTCCACAAAATAAGGCTTTAAGCTACCCCTCCAGAGCAATGAAAAAGGAATGGATAGGGACCTAGTGAGATTAGGAGGGACAATTAAAGGTACCCATTTGAGGGACATTGTATTTATAAGCACCCAAGCAAGTGGCTTAAAGAGGTAGCCTCAAGGAACGGCAGTGAAAGAAGATGGAAATGGGCTTGAAACTTAGTAAGTGGGCAAAAAAATAAGCTTGTAAATTTTTTTTTCTTTTTTTTTTTTTTTTTTTTTTTG
>NC_045445.1:49440035-49575367 GCF_002776525.5 Piliocolobus tephrosceles
CCCAGGCTGGAGTGCAGTGGTGCGATCTCGGCCCACTGCAAGCTCCGCCTCCCGGGTTCACGCCATTCTCCTGCCTCAGCCTCCCAAGTAGCTAAGACTACAGCCACCACGCCCGGCTGTTTTTTTTTTTTTTTTTTTTTAGTAGAGACAGGGTTTCACTGTGTTAGCCAGGATGGTCTCAATCTTCTGACCTTGGGATCCGCCTGCCTCAGCCTCCCAAAGTGCTGGGATTAAAGGTGTGAGCCACAGAGACTGACCTATAAGCTTGTAAATTTAAACATAATCATGCTTGTGATCCTTAGGGCACTTTAAATTGACCAGCTGTTCTCTAGGTTGCTGATACCTATAATGATACTTAGACTGACTCTGGAGATGCAGGTGGAGCCCCCCTTAACCAAAAGACAGCCTCCTGGATGCCTTAGAGTCTTAGCTGATATATTATTCAGATATAGAATTTTGAGATTTCTTGAAATGCCATTTTTCCACTTAGAAAACAGAATCTGACTTTAAATATTTTAAATCTAAATAATGGACTCTGGAGTTGAACAGACCTAAATTCATATCCCAGATCTGCCTCTTACTAGGTCTGTGACCTTGGGTGATTAACATAATCTCTAGTTCTCAGTTCCCTGGGCTCTAAAATGAAAATCATTCCATCTATCTTGCTGGGTCTTTGTTATGCCTAGAAGTAACAAGAGAAAGCATTTAGCACAGTGGCTGGCCCATACTGAGTGTGCAATAAGTGTTGACTGCTTTCATTGTTTGCCTATCTCATAATGAATATGTTGTTGAATCACCGTAACATTTTAATAGATTTTTGGACAGAAAACATCATTTCCCTGATTGTGTCTTTGTCTTGGCACCGTGATTTTAATTTTGGAGAAGGCTAACCAGCAATACTGAATTCTCTAACTTGAGGCTTTGTTGTCCGGCATAGTAATCTGAACCATGCAGGTATTTGAGAATGAATCTACCTCTTAAAGGCCTTAAAGGGTAATATCGATTGGTATTATATGAAAAGGGGGCTTCCAAAAGGAAATAAGTTTATGAAATGCTAGATTAAACAAAGTTAAACAGATTCCTTTACTGTTAAACTGCTCAAAGCTTTTGCTATCCTAACATGCACAACAAATTTCCTAGAGGGAATCATAGCATGAATCATTTCCCAATTTATTTGACCATAGAAGCCTTTTTCTAAAAACAAACAAAAAACACCTACAGAGATTAGTATTGCACACAACACACTTTGAAAAATACTGTTCTTATCATTCCAACCATTCTTTCAGTAGCACAGAGGGAAATCAAAAGAGGCAGAGCACCCACAAATCAGATATTTCCCTTTGTCACGTAGATTAAATTGCCTCGTACCAAATCACAGAGAAGTACAAACTCTTCTGGACATACCGTAATTCTGTCGTAGCAAACGTTACTTTGGGGGGCTGAAGAGATCATTACAACTTAGGTAGCAGGATTGGCTGAATGGTACTTGGTCTTTTGGAGAGATAAAGGATTTTAAGTTATCTGTATGGAAGAGAAGAAATGGGAAGAACAATGCCAGACACGGTGGCTCATGCCTATAATCCCAGCACTTTGGGAGGCCGAGGCAGGCAAGATCACCTGAGGTCAGGAGTTTGAGACCAACTTGACCAAAATGGTGAAACCCCATCTGTACGAAAAATACTAAATTTAGCTGGGCATGGTGGCAGGTGCCTGTAATCTCAGCTACTCAGGGGGCTGAGGTAGGAGAATCATTTGAACCTAGGAGGTGGAGGTTGCAGTGAGCTGAGATCACACTGTTGCACTCCAGCCTGGGCAACAAGAGCGAAACTTCATCTCAAAAAAAAAAAAAAAAAACCGGAAAGAACAACTCTTTTCCCTGAGGCTTTTGCATTCCTGGCTTTACCCTAAACCAGGAATTTATTTGTGAGGACTTTTCCCCTTGCTGTCTCTTTTTGCATAGCAGTGCTAGCCTAGGGCTGGCAAAGGAGTCACCATAGCTGAGTTCAGATATCAACCATTTTTACTGAAAGAATCGGAGTACCATTTTCCCCATCACTGCCCAGTGCATAGATCAGGGGTGCAGGAACTTTCTTTACTCTTTGGGCCAGCCCATGAATGTTTCTTTTCCCTTCAGCCACTTGAGCCCTTCCAGAAAGGTCCAGAGTCTCTCTACCACCACCAACCCTCCTGCTTTGTATTATTACCTTCGTTTTCCTCATAGCATCTATCCCAGCACCTCATATCCATTGTCTCCTTGGGGAGATGATGCCAAAGAGCTTGCTCCTGAAGAGCTCCAAAAATATTTAATAATAATAATACGCTGACAATATCTTTAGTTTCTATGTCTCTTTTGTTTACATCTTTCAATGGTTTTAAAATACCCATTTTTATGTTGCATTCTTACAATATCTCTGTGAAATAGCTAGGGCAGGTGTTGTTACCCTCATTTTATAGACAGAGAAAATAAAACAAAAAAGTGAAACAAGTTTCTCAAGGTTACTCAGCCAGTTAATGTCAGGGATGAAATTAGAACTGTAGTCCACAAATTCCCAGCCTAATTCCTTGCAAATGCCACAAGGACTAGCCTTGTTCTAATGGAAGTGAGATCTATAGCTGAGGTTAGCAGTAACAGAGAGAAGTGGGAATTAAAAGACCTTCCCTGGCGTGGTTCTCACATGGGGTAGACTTTTTCATTAGTCTTTTGTTGGGGATATCTGCCTGGATTTTGAACCTACTGTAGGAACTTCAGCTTGTCATCTGTTTCAATACCATTTTTCCACATAAGTCAGTGAAGATCCTGAAGATGACATCCTTCTTATGTCTGGAAGGATGAGGATTTAGTAGGTTCCTTACAGACAGGAGCAACTTGTTTACACAAATTATTCATGCAGACTAAGTCCCATCAGTAGGAGCAGAAGTGTGTCTGAGTCCCCAGTGTAACAAGAGTAATTTTACAGCAAACTGATACATACCTCATCACCTAAGGAGGGAATTTACACCCCAGGAGATTCAAATAACAGAACAGCTTCTCAAGGTGGGGTCCTAAAAAGTTACAGTGTCCCCCTTTTCTAACAACTTGATCCATCACTTTTTATTACTAATGTTTGTACATTATGGAAGGAAAAAAAGACACACAAAAATAGCTTGAGACTTTGAGGAATTGAGATTCGCAGACCATGAAAATGAAGCTGAAGTTAAAAAAAAAAAAAAAAAAAAAGGAAGGGAAAGGGGGCTAGAAGTCTTGCTTCAAAGATTATTTTTCCTTCATGAAAACAAATGGTTTCTTCTCAGCTCCACTCTGCTGAAACTGAATCTTTCCTCAGAGTTGACTTGCTCCTAAATCTAGTGCTGAGGTCAAATCAAACCTGTTTTTACCCAATTCCATCAGCTCAGAATATGTGCTATGCAGCTCTGATGTTAGCCAATCTGAGAAGGCATAAAGGCAAAAATAACCATATTTTCCCCTCTACCCACCATTCTCCAGGCCAGAATGCTGAACCATTTGACTCCAAAGATGGGAACTCGGCTTCCAAATCTTCTTCTGTAAACCACTTAATACTTTCCTATGAGGTAGGTTTATTTGGAAAGACTGGTGGAAAAATAAAGGCCATGTTTTTAATCAAGCCCCAGAGCTATTTCACACTCAGAAACATTTTGAGGTTCATAAAAAATGGCCCCAAAGCAGAACCTAATAATTAATACAAGTATTATATATGCTGGAAACCTGAATAAAGAGGAAGGGGAACATGGTTACAGAGAAACTACTCTAATGCAAATAAAAGCATCTCACTTCAAGTCCCTTTGCCTGTTTTAAGGTATAAGGGAAAGCATGCTTTAACTGTTACCACTGGGAAAATCTTTTGTACTATCAACACTTCCATCCACCTAATTCCCTCATGAAATACTACTTACAAATAGGCACATATTTATGGAAACATAAATTTTTGATATCAAAGACAACATAAATCCCTCCATACATATCAAAATATAGCTTGTTCTTTTGAAAACTGTTCTCCGACTAAGTTCACCTATTTCCATAATATCATGTACCAAAATCTGTATCCCCAAGGTGTAGGCATCTCAATATTTACCATATTATGAACTCCATCACCTATCTTCCTCCCTGAGGAGTCACTGTGGAGTAGGAAATCAACAAAGTGAGTTAGTGGTAGATGTAGGAGAACTGCTTATCTAATTAACCACCAAACTGGTAGGAAAAAAATGAATCGGAAAGGGAGAGTTATAGCAAAAAGAGGATACTGAAGTCTGCTCCCAAAAGCCACTGTCTTGTCATCACAAGAGGTTTACTTCTTGATCCCTCCCTCGTCTGAACTCCAGCACCCCTTAAATGCTATGCCATACTTGCAACATGTTTGTATCATAGTGCATTATTCTCTGAAGATACCAGGCACTTCCATGTGACCTCCTGTGCAGAGCTGCAAACTCCTGAAAAGTACAGAATGTTTCTGTATGCTTTCACATATCCTCTATGTTACATGAGAAGTGGACAGTAAACACTTGGTAATATCATACTCCTCCTCTAATATTTTTTGAGCTTGTAAAGAAGTTAATACATTCATGCTTGGTAGAACTTTACCAGACACAGTTGGCATTCAGGTGAGTTAGACAATGGCTGATGACCCATCAAGAATTTTACAGAGTCTCTGCAATATTTTTCAGCACCGAAACCAAGTAGTAGCTCCAAGACAAATCCCCATGTTGTTGATTAGTGGTAGCACGAGGGGTGGCCAGGAATACCAAACTGGAAAACAGTAGATTTACCTCAGAGTTACAGTGGTACCATTAACCAGTAAAGTGCTCATGGTAAGTTACTGACACTGAGTTTCCACATCTTTATAATGGTGATGGTGCAGGAGGATAATTAATAGGTGCTGTTTCAAAAATCCAGATATAGGATCTTACTTTCCCTCTACTTCAATTCACTAGAAACTCACTGATCTAATATATATTATCACTAAGAGATTCTGGTTAGAAAAACTATAATTTCTACCACCCAACTGTGCCACCTACCCAAACAGCAGTCAGAGAACCTAAATAGCAATTAATTTGCTTCCATGAGTGAGGTCTTGCAAATACAACCCAATTATCATGAGAAAAACACATCATCAACAACAAACATTGCTTCTATACTTTGAGTAGACTACAAACAGATACATGATTTCTACCTTGATCCACTTTCCTTTCTCTATAGAACACTTATTTATTCAACAATTATATCCTAAACATATATTGTGTTCCAGGTCCTGTGCTATCCGCTGGTGATATAATGGTGAAGAGGAATAACATGCACCCTGCCCCTGTTCTTCTTAAGTTAGAATCTAGAGGCAGAAAAGCAGATTCTCAGCCTCTCAATTGGTTTATGGAGAAAATTTACCACTTAGTTCACTCCCAACTTGAATTATGAACAAGAAAATCAAATTGAAATATGAAAACAATGGCAGTCTACTGCCTGAGCCACAAAAGAAGCCAATATATGACCTTAACTGCTGGACCAACAGAATTCTTGAGTGGCCATTCTTGTCAGTTCCCCAGCTGGAAAATGTTAAGTGTAAAACACAACCTCCAATCATTCTGAATAAAGAACTGAAGTCTTAACACCAACACCAATGGGACAATGAGCTTTCAAACTTTTAATAAATTTTGATCAAGAGAAATAATACAAGACTGCTTAGTAATAGTTACTTTCTGGTCTTGCTTCTTTTGGGTATTTATTTCTTTATCAATGGATGGAAATCAATTTTAAAAGCCCCTAATACTTTAAATATCTTAAGAATTTTATTTTCCTTTCTCTTTGCAGGAGTTGAGTTATCCTTTAAATAAATTCAGATAAAATGAAGATTCAGCAATCTGATTACTATGACCAGGCCCCAAATCATCAATTTTATTCTAATAACTTCAGGACTCTTTGCTGAACCTCCACAACTGTCAGCCACCCTTTGTTTATATGGCTACACTTATCCCCTTTTCAATCCCATGATCTACTTTCTATGCATTTTTGCTTGTCTCTCGTAGTACACAACTAAAAATGGTTATGAAAATGTTCTGAAAGCCATAAATGTTATAACAATGTTAGTGATATGTTCCCTTACTCTATATTTCTCAGAGTCTTCAGTGCACATTGTGGCTTCCTTAGACAGGGCTGCATTTCCCAAACTTATTTGACCACAGAATGGTCATGCCCCTATCTCCACCCATAGTATATTGAGGGACTTGTGTTAAGTGGAATACACTTTGGGAAACCTTACTCTAGACAAACAGTGAAGCGATCTGGGGTCTATTCTGTCCATGCTACTAATTAGATATGTTACTTTGGGGAAAAAAAATCACATAATATCGTTGTTCCCCAATCATTTTTATAAAAATGAGATACTTGAATCATCTTACTGAAGTAAGATCTGCTATTTATGAAGCAGCAGAACATGTGAATAACTTTCTGTGTGACCTTAGGCTAGTCCCTTCCTCTTTCTGAACCTCATTTTCCTCCCCTCTATAAGAGACAATAGTTCTAAAGTAAAGGTTTGAGTAAAACTCAAAGACACTATGATAAGCGGTCTTCTAGGACCATAGGGGCCTTCCTAATTGTTCTCACTTGATAGACTATATAAAGCAACTCACCGTCTTACCATCCACAGAACAATTTCTAGCAACAGCAGACCAATAACAGATTAAGTAGCCCTGAGAAGGCATAAAAAAATAAAAAATAAGAGTGGTCCAGGAGAAAAAACCCAAAGTCAAATCAATTAGGAACTGATAGAGACAGCTCTTAAAGCTCATATACATTAGTTCTATTGTATCTTTTAGAGGGGAAGAAACTGAGGTTCAGGAAGAGGAAGGGACTAGCCTAAGGTCACACAGAAAGTTATTCACATGTTCTGCTACTTCATAAAAAATTATTCTGGAATATAATGAGAGACTTTCAATTCTCTCTCCATCACTGCATTTATGAACATTTATATATACTGTAGTTTAATGCTGGGAAACTATGGGAGCACCCCATTTGACAAAGATCATTTCTCCTGGTGTTCTGAATCTGAGTAGAAATCAGAGCCAGAGAGGGACACTCCTTGCCATAGGTATATGTGTGTGTTTCCACACATACATAAGTGTATCTATATCTGTTGCTATTTTCCCTCTCTTTATTGGTTCAAATTCAGTTCACAAAGCCCAGCACTGGAGAGGAAGTTCTGTTCTGCTTATTTAGGAATGAACAAAATGCAAGGACATCTTTGCCCAGAACTCCTAAATTTAAAGATTCACAGCTGCTTGGGACTCCCCTGGCTCTCTGCTTATCCACTAGGCTGCTACTTCTTCCTTCATTGGTTGTTTCTCCCTGGGCCTTGAGGTAAACAGATGGGGGAGGGGTGGGGGCAGAGAGAGGAGGGAGGGAGGGAGGGAGAAAGAGAAAGGAGAGGAGAGGAGAGGACAGGAGAGGAGAGGAGAGGAGAGGAGAAGAGAGGAGAGGAGAGGAGAAGAGAGGAAAGACAGAGGGGGAGAGAGAAGCTATTTCTTTCTCCTATACCAAAGCCTGATCAACATTCTGGTTCAGTCTCATGACTAGCTGAGTAGCTTTTCTAAACCTCAGTTTCCCTGACTGTAAAATGGGAATGCTAGTAGCACCCATCTCATAGGGTTGTTGTGAGGATTACATGAGTTAATATTTACAAAGTACTTAGAGTAGTGACTGACACGTGGTCATTATGCAATAAATTGTGACCATGGGCTTCCTCCTGTACTTTCACACACTGGTGCTGGAGTGGAAATCGGCACTGTCTTGTGGAGGATCATTTTTATATAGGAATCACAAGTTCCTAAAATGTGAATTACATTTCTAGAAATTTCTCCTAATAAACCACTGTGAAAAAGGTAACAGAAAGAGACAAAAGGAGATATATCAAAATGTTAACAGATGTTATATCTGATACGAGGGGGGAAAATTATAATAGGTGATTTTTATGGTTTCTTTATACTTTTCTGTACTGCTTGAAGGTTTTGTTTTTTAGAGTGAGCACATATTACTTTTATAATAACAGAAAATAAAAAGGAGTTTTATTTGTGAAAAAATGCTTAACAAATCCATCCATTCCCCAAATTATCTGTCCCACTAATTTTCTTGTAACCACTCACCATTCTGGGAGAAAATGGCAGAACCCGCTCTATAAGGCTAGCTTCTGCTTATTGCAACAAAATTCTTGCAGTGGTTCTTGTTACCCTTTATGCTTTTTGGTCTCTCTTTAAAAAGGAGGGTGAAGGCATGAAGAATAAAAAGATGCCAAATTGAAAAATGACTACCTGGAGCCAATAGCAGAGACCAAAGCATTCCAGAAAAATAGCCATGCAGATGAATACTCTATCACAAATAGAGACTCTCTCCCAGCATCCATCTTTTTCTTCCCCTCACCCAAACTGCTTCCTGGCAAAGTTAATATCCCAGCATCAGCATTAACTCTCCTAGCTTTGGTCAGGTTGTGTCACAACCCTAGATTTATTTAAATGTAGTCTTTTTGAATTTATTATTGAATTACAGCTTGATAAGGGAGACCAATGAATGCATGCAGCACCATAAAAATTCTGCAGAGTACCAGCTTCCCCAGCCTGTTGTGTCCTTCAGACAGCAGTGACAAATCAAGCAGTCTGTGGAGAGCTCCTCCTGGTGACATGAATTACCTCACCAACTAGGGCTTATTACAAAACACAAACCATTGCATCAGGCTGGAACAGAAGGCAATTTTCAATTCAGTTATAGCCCATGCCACTCACTTGTTTAACGTCAGTTCTTAAGGGGATGGTCTTGCAAATATAACCCCTCTTGTCCATATAAATTAGTAACTGTTAAAGATAAGCTCATAGCCAGTGAATTTTGGATATTTCATCTCTGTTTGTTTTTAACTGAAAGTAGAATTTCTTACTTCAAATTTACATGCAGGTCTTAAAAACTGGATTACCACAGTCATAAGCCAAAGTCACATCACAATTCATGAGGCATATTTTTCCCTTATGGTAACAATGTAGATATTTAGCAAATAATAGAAGAATGTAGCTTGAGTGGTTATATTCTCTTAAATTTCATTCCAGAAGTCAACAGTCTAGCTATCAATTGGTGATCCATTTTCAAATATATTCCATTGCAGGCAAGTAACAAATGCATATACTGTATAAGCTAGATACTTAACTCATCCCATTGACAGGGGATAACAATTTCTAAACAAATCAAGCAGAGTCAGATTTCTATTTCCACAGAAAACCAAATACCTCATGTTCTCATTTATAAGTGGGAACTAAACATTGGGTGCTCATGGGCATAAAGATGGCAAAACAGACACTGGAGACTACTTGAAGGAAGAGGGAGGGATCGGGGAAAGAGTTGAAAAACTAACTATTGGATACTATCCTCACTACACTGGTAACGGGATCATTTGTATTCCAAACTTCAGCATCGTACAATATGCCCAAGTAACAAACCTGTACATGTACCCCCTGAATCTTAAAAGTTGAAATGATTTTTTAAAAAGATTTGTGGTTCCAATTTTAATAATTTTTACTTGCTACAGTGAGATTGGAAAAGGTGTCTAAAGAAAAGCCGAGAAGAAAGGCAGCCTTTATTGAGCCACTTACTATATGCTTCATGCATTTACATATATTATCCAATTTACTTCTCACAATAGCATAAAGAAACTATTATTATTATTTTCAGTTTAAAGAGGAGGGGATTAGAACTCAGAGGTGTTCCCTATGTTGCCTAATGGGGCACAACACTAAGAATCAAGAGCCAGAATCAAATAAAGGCTTTTCTTACATTATAACCCCAGGATCTTTCCAAGATTGCAAGTAATTACAATGATGATAATGTTATTAATAAAAATTACTGGTTCATATGCATGCCTTTTGCATCATTTAAGTAAGCCCTATTAAGTTTGGAGGTCTCGCCTGCCTAGGGAAAATCACAGGCTGAATGAAAGCTCTTGGTAATCTTTACCTCAAAACGAAAATGATTCAATATACCAGAAACTTCAAATATTCAGAACCCAATGAACCAGTATTATTATCAAATAACTGCGATTTGCCCCACAACCTGCTTTCAGGAGAGAGTAACTTCTTTCTCAGTACTTTGCATATAGTTGATGAATACTTTGCATATAATTGATGCCAAACCAATGGTTGTAATTTGTTGTTATGTATAGTACTAGGTCCAAAAATTCTCAGAGAAAATGCTCTAGGCTTTACCCATATATCCTTCTCCAAAGGCAGGCCCACTTTAGAGAAGTTTGCTCAAGTTACTTGTGCAATGTCTCTCTGAAATTCACAAATGCAGTTGAGGACTTTGTCTCCTAAGCCCAAGGCTGACCGCACATGTAGGTGGAGCAGACTATGCCTAACTGTTATGATGTCAGATCTGCTAAGCAGACTAATTCCAGGACTTTTCTTCCACGCCAAGTACCCCAAACTGGACACTGATGCCTAAATTTCTACGTAGCCCTGAATTGGTGAAAGCCTTTAATCACTTCTTCATCCTTGCGTAAAATTCTTCTTTTTCCAAAATCGTCCCTTCTGTTCCACCACATTCTCTCCCTCCTTGTCACAGCCATCTACTGATTTCTGGTCAGTTCCAAGATGCATTGAAGACCATTATACCCGGCTTATAGGCCTCCTTTCCACTCAGTCCTGACATAATCTTTCATGGCTTTAAAACTCACATGAATCAAACTTCTAAGATTCTTGTCCAGTGATTCTGAACCTTGGCTTTGTACATCTAAAACTCCTGTGGAGCTTATTTAAAAATATGTGTATATATATATATATATATATGTATATCCCTTTTCTGAAACCTACTCAGAGCTCCTGAATCAGAATCTCCCAGGGCAAGATCTCATGCCACAATGTTGAACACTCTCTAGTTGATTTTAATGTATGCCCAATTTTAAGAACAACTGTGCTAGCCTCACAGGTTCTTGAGCTACATGACTCAGTGGGCTTCTCCTTACTGTACCCAGTCATTCCCACATGTAAATGTAACACAGAATCATCAGGAATTGTTCAATCTTTTAAATCTGAAATGTAAATCTCCTCTTCTCTGACAATAATCTCCCATCATTCTAGCTCCCTCACTCCTTTACCTTCCCCGTCATCTGATCTTCATTCTTGACATCTGCAGACTCACTGACTCATCACTTCAACCATGCCTTGGCCGATACCCCCAAACTCCTGTATTCTCTTATCTGGGGCTACAAAGAAAATACTTAGCCCATTACTTCCAGAGGTACGGAGTATCAAGGGTGAGCCAGAAATGTAAACACATAATCACAGTACCACGTGAGAAGCGTCCCCCTCAAAGAAGTCTTCCCTATAAGATAGCACCCTCTGTCGTTCTCCAGCTTCTTACTCTATTTTCCTTCATGTTACTTTTAATAACCTGACATTTTATTTCATATCCATTTATCTATTATTTTCATGTCTATCTCCATACTAGAAAGTAAAATCCAAGAGGGGCAGAACTTTGTTTTGTTCACTGTTCTGTTCCCAGTGCCAAAAATGTTGCCTGGCACAAAGTGGGTACTCAAACTGTTGTTAAGTGAATGAAAAGAATAAATAAGTGCTATTACTGAGATACACAAAAAAGTACAAAGGAAGGAGAACGACCTATCCAACATAGGGATACGAGAGAGAGAGAGAGAGAGAGAATATGAGAATGAGAATGAATGAGAGAGAGAATTCTTACTCATCCTGTGAGACAACGTAGGGTACATAACCTTCCATGGGCTGGGTTAAGTTCCCATCTGGGTTTTCTTAGCACCTCAAATCTTATATTTTTATGGCATTTCATTTGTCTCTCTCTTCCCCCAGCATATTTGATACCTATGAGAGCAGCTACTGTATTTTTAATCTATTAATATATCCGAAGTGCCTAGCAAAGTGGCAGTCACTAAATAATGTGCAATAAGTGTTTGTTGCCTGACAATAATAAGCAAGTGATTATCTTTATAAAGAGTACTAGTCCAGAAGGGGATAAGGTGTTAAGCTATTAGCAGCCCTGCATTCTACATTGCCCAGCTATATGACCTTGGGCAGGTTGCTTAGTCTCTCAGAGCCTGAGTTTCTACCTTCCTCACAGAGGTTCTATAGGAATTCAATGAGATAATATATGTACATATAATATATGCACAATATTTGGCTTAGCACCTGGCATATGATAGGTTTTAAATATATGATAATTTCTATATTAGAAAGTGGGAATGAAGCAGTTTGGAACAGATATAGATTGAGGAAGGAAGTTATGAGATAACTGGGTAGCTTACTGAGGTACCTCTGAGAGTGGCCAAAATCCTGGGATGCCAATAATGTTGGCCCCACTTCAATCTTTGCACCACACTTACCAGTGCCTGAGCTGAGAGGCTCTGAGGATTAGAAACAGGCAAGGGCATATAGTGACTGTCAAAAGGGAAAAGCAAAAAGAAAAACAGCTTAGGGTTGACAATGACCTTGAACCAGGCCACCTGATTGTGGATGAAAGAACTAAAAGTATTTCCTTAAGAATCTGACACATCAAGTGCAGTATTAATGGGCTGCTTCTGAAGAGCAGATGTCAAAGTGAATGCCCTCTCTTCCTGGTGGGTTTGAAGTGAACAAATTGTAGTGCATTCTGATGAGGAGCTAAGCCAGTCAGGGTCTCATATCAAATGCTTGAGAATCCCAAGTGACAAATCACACTAAGCAACATGGAGGCATGCATGACATTTGCTTCTGCAAACTAAGCAAACCTCTCTCAGAGATAGCATCAAGCCAGTTTCTGAGTAGTTTGCTTTGCCACAGGCTTCTTAGATTCATCTTTCCTTTTTGAAAGAGATAAGAGGTAAGTGCTACATAGCAGCTGCAACAAGGTAGGACTGCTGAGCTATAGGGAGGGGTACCTTATAAAGTCAATGGCATTTAAAATGCTAGCAGTGGGGGGTGATAAGGGGAAAAAGGAGTTAGAACTGCAAGACTAAAGGCAGATGCAAGGTCAGAAAACTGAGGGCAGAAGGAAGACTCTGAATAAGGAGGGGGAAAATAGACAGTGCCCAACTATCTTACAATACTTGAAACAACCTTCCCACACCAGAGAAAACACCAACAGAGGCTAAATTAACTTGGGGGTGTTATACCTGGAAATTATAATTGAAACAAAAATGGCCTGTCTTAGGACTTGTTTTTCTATTACTTGACGGCTATTATCTGATTATTTTCAAGTCTAAAATACTTAACACTTCAAAAAAGAGAGGCCAGGCATGGCATAACAACTCAAGCCTATAATCCCAGCACTTTGGGAGGCCAAGGCATGAGGATCACTTGAGTCCAGGAGTTCGAGACCAGTCTGGGCAAAATAGAGAAATCCCGTCTCTACCAAAATTTTTTTAATTACCCAGGTGTAGTAGTGCATGCCTGTGGTCCCAGCTACTTGGAAGGCTGAGGTGGGAGGATCATTTGAGCCTGGGAGGTTGAGGTTGCAGTGAGCTGTGATTGCACCACTGCATTCCCGTCTGGGCAACAGAGTGAGACCCCGTTTCAAAAAAAATAAAAGAAAGAGCGATAATCCTTGAAGTCCAGAACACCTCCTCCACCTCTAGTGTAGTGCTGGACATAAAAATGATGTTTGATAAATAAGCTGATTTGTCAGCATAAACACTGAGTTTCCTTTTTTGTCCTCTTCCTCTTTCTCACAACTTCTTCTCCTGCCTCCGCTCTGGTTACTGCTTAGCCCTTCTGGGGGTCTTCAGGGATGAGATTTCTGAGCACAATTACAGATGTCTAGAGATTTTCACTAGATAAAGATGTCAAAGAAGATATAAAAAGAAATACTACATAACTCCAGAGTAAAGAAAAAGACTTAATACCCCAGCATTCATACTTAAAGAGATAGTATTCAAAGGACAGATCTCAGTGGAGGAGATCAGAAAATACATGAAGGGTTATGTGTGGATAATCCTAGAGTCTACCTTCTACTCAGGAGCTTCCACCAGTATTACCTATATATTGAACATGTTTACAATCTTTATATTCATTTTATCATAATCACATCTCTGCAAGGCAAGCATTATTTGTCCCATCATACAAATGAGGAGAATAGCAATAGCCTCTGTCCTGTCTCTTGTTACTTTACATTCACACTGTCTTAGGAGAGAAGAAACAATAAGAAAAATGAACTGGCCTGAATATCAGATATTACCTACCTCAGAATGCAAACTATAGAAGAAAACTCTGCCTCACCTCCTCTTAATTTCAAACACATCTCTCTAGAGACAAACTCAGCCAGTAAGTGTGAAATAACCCCATTATAATACAGCCCACTGCTGCATGAAGCTAAGAGTAGCACAATTGAAAACACATCCTTTGAAATATAATCAATATAAGATTATGCAGTAAAATTATCCCAGGAAGTACATGTGCATCTTGCCACCAAATTTCAGCATGAAATTCCATTGTAAATCAAATCTATCTTATAGTGACTAAAACAGGGATTATATTAGGCAAGATTCCTAGGAATTACTGGCAGCTGGGGGAGGGAGCAACTCAGTAAATAGAGCAGGGTTCGAACTTGGGTCTTACGGCAATATTAAAGTATCAACCAGAGTTTGGCTGTTACAGGGTTAATCTCCTTCAAAATCTTTTCAAAACTGGCCAGATCTAGTTGGAATGGTTCAAACACAATTGTACATCCTTGCCAAGAAAGATTCCCATTAAATGCAAGAGGATAAAATTTGCTGGTTGTAGCATGTTTTCTTCTGAACAGATTAAGAGCTGTTCAATAGAAGTATAATAGAATGTGTAAATCTAGTATGACTTGGGAGCAGTGTATCTGACATTGAAGATACAGAACTGTCAAAGTGGAGATAACCTGTACGTTGAGCAGTGGAAATTCCAGTAGAAAGAATGCATCTGCTGACAATATTTGGGCAATAAAAACAGATTTAAGCCAAAATAAAATACCAAATACTTCATAAAAACAGCCACCAGCAGCCACCCTTTCAGCATAAGTTAGAAATTCAATAGAGATCATTGCCAATTAAAAAGGCAGCTGTATTGAGATAAAGAAAAATGAATTCTAAAATTGGTCTTGTGATGAGAAAGCAGGTAAGCAGAATACCTTCCTGTTGCCTTGGGCTAAGACAAAAGTCGGTTGGTGTTGATTCTTGTTTATAGAGATAAACCTGGACAACTGGATGGTTTCTACAGCTAAAAACTGGTCACTTTCAATGATCTATTTGCAGAGAAAACATTTCTCACTAACTTTGAAGAAAATGCCTAACATGCTATCCTAAAGTTCTGGAGAACCAGAGGGATACTTGTCAAGTCTATCACCTCTAAATTTCTCCTCCTATCAGATCACATAAAGTATGTACCTGCCCACCCACTCACATCTACGTTCAAATGAGAACTCACATAGAGAAACATTTTCTACTGCTTCTATGTTAACATTCTTTGATTTCCTCCTCAATGCAACTCTTTGGATGACTTTTAAAAATTCTCTTAAAGAAGTATTTGCACTTGTACCAAACTGTGGAGGAACTTTTAATGCCCAAATCCCAGAATTAAATTTTCCTAAAGAAAGCCTAGAAAAGTTACTACTACTCCTAGAACGCTCTTTATCACATATTCTCTTGTGAGGTCAAGAACTCTCTTCAGTAAATCCACATACTCTAAGGCCACTATGGGAGAGCATCTATACAACATTTACATTTGCAACTCAAATAGGGTTGCTATAAACCATGGAACCTATCTCCAATCCCTTGCCTCAGCAATAGTTAGCCTGTATATTTACACACACTGAGACACAGACATGAGGAAATCTGAGAATGATCACATCTAAATCATTGCTGATATTTCCAAGGCGCAACATTTTCCTTTCTAGTTGAGTAAGGCGCTCAGCAAAGAAAATGCCAAGCTAATGAATATTTACAAGAATAAAAATCTAAAGAAAGGGATTAACTTGGTTAATGGTTCAGGTTATCAATATTATAATGGTAACAACTGAAAAAATGACTGCAGACAGAACAAAAGTTTGACTACTATATAAATACTAAAATAATCAATGTGCCCTAAACCTAACTTCTCAGGAAGGGATATAAAACTAAGTGAATATTAGCATGAATATTTAAGTCAACACAGGTGCTATTTAAAGCTCCCATCCCTGAACCTTTACAAATTACCTGCAATGTCCAGAGTATCTGACACCAGATCATTCTCTTTTCTACAGAAGATAGTCTCCTACTGATGCCCTCTACTTGACATTTTATATTCTGGAAGGGGATGATGATAAATAACATCAGACACTATGATGATATGGTAGACTACTGGTTGCCCCTTAAAATTTGTTCTCTCCTCCTTCCTTTTAGTAATAGAAGCCCCTCCCAAGTTCTGTGTCTTAATCTATCTGAGCTGCCATAACAAAATAACCACAGACAGGGTAATGTATACACAATCGAAATTTATTGCTCACAGTTCTGGAGGCTGCAAAATCCAAGATCAAGGTGCCAGCAGATTCAGTGTCTGATGAGGGCTTGCTCTCTGCTTCAAAGATGGAGCCTTCTTGCTGTATCCTCACATGGCAGAAGGGGCAAGGGTGCTCCCTTGAACCTCTTTTATAAGGGCACTAATCCCACTCGTGAGGCTAGAGCCCTCATGACTTAATCAATTCTCAAATGCCCCCACTTCTTAATACTATCTTATTGGGTATTAGGTTCCAACATGTGAATTTTGGGGGGAAACCAACATTTGGACCACAGCATTCTGGCTAGACACATGCCTGCCTAAATGAGACTACATTTGCCATCTTTTCTTGCAGCTAGGTGTGACTATGTGACTAGCCAAAAAGATATAAGCAGAATTGATGTGTGCGTCTTCTGCTTCACATTCTTAGAAATGAAAATACTTGACCTCCATAACTACTCTTTCTTCTTTCCTTCCCATGGGCTAGAATGCAGATGCAACAGTGATCCAGTTTTAACTAAGCAGATGAGGGGCATTCCTAAGTCATAGTGGAGTCATAAGATGGAAGGCATCTGGGCCCCTATGTGATCTCATAGATCAGACCTACTCTATACAGACTGTGAAATCGAAGAGAAAGAAATTTCTATGTTATTTAAACCACTATATTTTGGGGTCTCCAAGTTACAGTACCTTAGCCAATACACTAGCTAGTATCAGTTAACTGTTTAAAAACATCTGCTTCAAAGTCAGATGGAGACAGATTTTGAATCTCAGCTTCCATATCACTAGCTGCAGGCCTTTAGGAAAGTTTCTTAAACACCATGAACCCCAATTTCCTCATCTGTAAAGTGGAGCTAAAAATATACTAGGGATATTACAAAGATAGTGCATGCAAAACACTGTAATACAATGTCTGACTCACATTAAGTGCTTAGTAATTGTTACCTGTAGCTATATAAGGTGTGGCTCAATGAGGTTTAAGAAAATGAAAAAAGTCAATTAAAGCAGTAAATAATTGTTACCTGTAGCTATATAAGGTGTGGCTCAATGAGGTTTAAAAAAATGAAAAAAGTCAATTAAAGCAGTAAATGTCTCTCTGACTAACAACAACAACAACAACAACAAACTAAGTAAAGTAGAAAGCTTTGCTTTGAGGTTTCCTACTATATCATTTTTGGGAAACTTCTCAAGGGATTCCATTTCATTTTGACACATTGCAAATGATGTAGTTCTGTTAATTTGAATTCCGCTAGAATAAGAAACTCCAAAAGTAAGGATGATTCTGTTCATACCAAATAGGCTTCCTTAGAATACACAAATAATAATAAGTCAGTGAAGGACTGACCTATTTGGATGGCAAATTATTAGCACAGGTAAATAGTTTCCAAAATACCTGGAAGATAAAAATGTACCAAAAAAGCAACCCAACAGAGGTCTGCTTCTCCAAAGGTCAAGCCCTTGTCAGAATATAAAATTCATGGCAGATGGAGAAAATAGGAACATGTTGTCAGCTTGGATCGAATTGGCTATATTATTATTTTTTCTGTTTGCCAATTTCCAATGCTCTATAGAAGTAGAGAGGGAGAACGTCAAGTCTTAGGAATGAAATGGTGTTACAAGTAATCCTGCAACAAAAATACTCAACCACTGCCTAGTGAGACCTGTTGGAACGTGGAAGCCCACAGAGCCTAAATAATACTACAAGAATACCATGGCTGAAACAAACACCCCCTTCCTAGTCATTCTGGCATCTAGCTTACTCAGTCCTTGCATGTGGGGCCATATTTCTGTGACAGATATCAGAGTGACAAACTCTAGCTTGATCTATGTCCTGCGATTACAGAGACACCAGTGTTACCCTGGATTTGTAAAAGTAGCTTTTACTTTTCAGAGGCTATCACTGGCAATTGTCCAAACAGCTGAATAAACAGATATGACTTAAGTAGCCTGAGAAATAACATAAGGTAAGCAATTCTGCAAACTGTTTTTCTTAGGATTTGTTTGATATTCATATTTTGGTGTTTTTTTTTAATCCACCTATATATCCCTACCTGAATTTGTTTCTTGGCCTGCGGACTATACTTTACATCTAATTAAACTGTACTAATTAGAGGGAGAAGAACACCTTTATCCTCATTTTGAAATGAAAGAATCATATTTATCAATTTCATTTAGTCTTCTTTCATATTGAAGATATAGGAGTTGCTAAGACATCAGGGGCCAACTATTTTCTTCCAGGGGTTTCCTTAACAACCATCTAACTCTTCTCCCTCTGAACCAACTTTAGTTATTTTTTTTTTTTTCTGGTACTACACTTTCCCACCCCTACTTTGTACCTCCCATGTTGCAGACTGCATTTTTCTGCCTTCACATCATTGTTCACATTTTTAACCCACCACTCATTAAGCCAAACAAACAAACAAACAAACAGTTGGGTTAGAAGCAAGAGTTATGGAATAAGACAAATGTGACCTGGTCCCTAATTTTTCCTGTACTATCTTGGAAAAGCTATGTAACTTCCCTGTTCCTAGTTCCTTCCTTTGTAAAATGGAGATGATAATAACAGTACCTACTTCATTGAGTTGTTGAGAGGATTAAGTGAGACATTACGTATACAGCACCAAGCACTGTGTCAGGCTTCAATATTCAAGACATTACATTCTTTGTAAATATTCTGAAAAAGCAGGATGCCCTAGACACTATTCAAACCCCCAATCCCCATTAGTGGTAGAATGCTACTGTGTTTCATCTTGTGTACCTCTTTTCTATCCATTCTTTCTTCCTAGGTCTTATTCCTGCTAGTCCCAATTACATCTCATAGTGTCCCTCAGTGGTGAGGTGGCTGTTTGTACCCGGAACACAATGCAAACATCAGCCTGCTCAGTGTGGAGATGCTGCACTTAGTGCTTCCAAGCACATGAACCCAGACCATCAGATGGTTCCTAGAAGGGAAGCTGAAAGCTAGGAACGCTTAAAGCCTCCCTATAATTTTCTTCCTCATCTTCAAATTCTGTCAAAAAAACACATTTCTATCTATTATATCTTCCTAATAACAAGTTATGAGCTATATGTCTAAGTCCAGTTCTGCCACTAGTACTTTAGATGTATCAGTTGGGTGGTTTCATCTTTTAAAAAGGGAGAAGAAATCAATGGAAATTAGAAGATAAGTGGTTTGAGAGAGGGCATAAAGGAAGAGAAGGGTTGTGTTAGGATGGGTTATAATTATCATCTCTAGGGACACTCTCTGGCATCCATCTGTCCCCTGAGCTGCCTGCCTGCTTCACAGGGACAAATGTTTCTCTCCTGAGAAGACACTTGGGCAATTTGAAACTTGGTTTGAAGGCATCTGGTCGCTTGATTTCATGGATAAGGAAGGGATTGTTAGGAAAGGTAGACCCAGTCTACCTGCTTAGTAAGTAAAAATCCATTTTAATTGGCTGGTAAAAATTATATATATATATATAGTTTGAGACAGGGTCTCACTCTGTCATCCAGGCTGGAATGCAGTGGCAGGATCATAGCACAGCTCACTGCAGCCTTGACATCCCAGACTCAAGCGATCCTCCTGCCTCAGCCTCCCTAGTAGCTTGGACTACAGGTATGTGAAAAGTTTTATATTTTGAAAAGGAAAAAAATTAAATATTTAGGAAGCATCTTGGAGATAATTCTTATGAATCAGAGATCTGCTTGATCGGAAGCCAATATGAATTCATTCATTTACTTACTCTTTACTTGTCTCTCTTTTGATTGCATAGAAATTCTTTTCTGAATTAATGATCTCCAAGGGGCTAATACCTAGAATGTGTAAAGAACTCATCTAACTCCACAACAAAAATCAAACAACTTGATTATAAATTGGGTAAACAACTTAAACATATCTCCAAAGAAGATATACAAATGGCCAAAATGCACATGAAAAGATGCTTAATATTACTAATCATTAGGGAAATGCAAATGACATACCACCTCATACCCATTAGGATAGCTACTATCAAAAATAATAAAAAAAGAAGTGTTGACAACAATATGTACAAACTGGAACCCTTGTGCATTGCTGGTAAGAATGTAAAATGGTACAGCTACTATAGAATATAGTATTGAGGTTTCTTAAAATATTAAAAGTAGAATTACTATATGATGCAGCAAGTCTACTTCTTGGTATAGCTCCAAAAGATAGAAAGCAGACCAGTAATTTGGGAGGCCAAAGTGCACGGATCACTTGAGGCCATGAGTTTGAGGCCAGTCTGGCCAACATGGTGAAATGCTGCCTCTACTAAAAACACAGAAAATAAATAAATAAATAAATAAATAAATAAATAAATAAATAAATAAATAAATAAATAAATAAAATTAGCTGGGCGTGGTGGCGGGAGCCTGTAATCCCAGCTGCTCAGGAGTCTGAGGCACAAGAATTGCCTGAACCGGGGAGGCAGAGGTTGCAGTGAGGTGAGATTACACCACTGCATTCCAGCCTGGGTGACAGAGGGAGACTCTGTCTCAAAATAATAATAATAATAATAATAATTGAAAGCAGAGTCTCAAAGAGATATTTGTACACCCATATTTATAGTAGTACTGTTCACAATAACCAAGGAGTGGAAGCAACCCAAGTGTTCATCCACAGATGAATGAATGAGCAAAATGTGTGTATAAATACAACGAGATATTACTTAGCTGTAAAAAGGAAGAAATTTGGACACCTGGTACAATATTGATAAACCTTTATGGTGTTATGTTAAGTGAAATAAGTTAGTCGCAAAAGGATAAATATTCTATGAGCCCACTTATATGATGTACCTAGAGTAGTCATATTTACAGAGACAGAAAGTAGAATGGTAGCTACTAGTGGGTAGGGGGAGGGTGGATAGGGACTTATTGCTTAATGGATATAGAGTTTCAGTTTAGCAAGATTAAAAGAGTTCTGGAGATTGATGGCGGTGATGGTTGTACAACGGTATGAATGTACTTAATGTCACTGAACTGTACCCTTAAAAACAGTTAAGATGGTAAATTTTATGTTATGTGTATTTTACCATAATCTTTAAAATGTCAAGGTCATAAAAAATACGAAAAGTCTAGAAGTCAACACAGCAAGAGGAGCCTACGTAGACACGATGATTAAATGAAATGTATTATTCTGTATGTAATCCTGGAACAGAAAAAGAGCGTTAAGTAAAAACTAAGGAAATCTAAATGATGTGCAGAATTTGCTCAATGATAGTGCATAAATATTGGTTCATTAATATTTCTACAAATATACCATATTAATGTAAGATATTAACAACAGGAAAAAGTGGGTGTAGGGTATATGGGAACTCTTTGTACTCTCTTAATCATTCTATAAATCAAAAACTATTGTAAAACAAAGTTTATTTTTTTTAAGTACTATTTGCCCTGGTTTTCACAAGGTGACCTATTTAAAATGAACTCCAATTACAGCTCTATAGCTGACATTCCAATTGTTATTCGTCATCCTCACTTAGTACCTCTGAGGAGCTTTCATGTGCTTCACTGATCACTTCTTTAATCTAATTAATCCTGAGTTCATCCATGTGAGGCCATGGCAAGCAGCATTACAGAATTATCCTCTTTTTTAGACAAGGAGACTGAGGCACAGAAAGCTTAAGGGTTGGTCCAAGGTCAAACATCTAACTTAGTGTCAAAGCCAAGAGAATAACATTGTCTTCGTTTTCCAGCATAGCATCCAAAGGCATTTTTCCCTAATGAGCCTTTCATGATGCACAAGTACAATTGGATGTCTTCAAGACTTCAGTAATGTGGCCCAAGCTTAGCTATATCTCTGTAAATAGTGAAGATGTAATCACTCCTTCTATGCACTACTGCAAGGATCCTCCAACTTTGTGCCCTAATATTTTGCCTACCCCCCAATATTCTTTGTTCCCCAGTTATTATGTTCCTATACATCATAATTGCTCACAAAATGTGTCCATTAAATGAATAAGGGAATATGTACATGTAAGAATAAATAAATGAGTAAGTTGTCAAGGGAAAGGGACATCAATGGACTCCACTGGGAATGACTCTTGCTCCCAAGTTCACATGGCAGTCAGACAAATGGTAGAATACCTCTTCTCTCAGCATCCCAATCCTCCCCCATATACCCATTACTGTGATCAACCAAATTATTTTCTAAGTGTTATCTCTCCCCACTTCTTCCCTCCCCACCCCACTTACCCTCTCCCTCTCTTTTTTTGTTTGTAAACTCTTTTACTCATGACATGTCTTGGAAAATATGGCTTAACTAACTATATGAACTGTTTAAACATGTTATGTTTTTGCCAAGATTCCCTTGTATGGCCTTCAAAACACAGATGCTTCTTCGAATGCAGGTGTTTTGCTAATTGTAAATTGAATTTTTCCCCATTAACACACTATAATTGCAGGGATGGTTCATCTTCATTTTTCAATTGACATTAGTTTAAATACTTGACCTTTGTTTCCTTGCTATTCATCTCACCAGAGAGTTCATAATCTATTAAAGCCAACATTTAAAAGCAGCAGATGCATTACATATTTTAACAAATCTCCCTCAACAAAACCTTTCAGAAATGCAACTAATCACCCCATTTGTTTTATTAAATTTGGATTTTAAATGGCCAATTTTTCAAAATGTAGGCACATCTATATTCTGTGAACCATAACAGACTATATTTCCCTACTACTATTTTTATGTTCCCTTTGATTCAAACATTTTAAAATTCCAAAACGCAACTTCCCTGTGTGTTTTAATGGTCACTGATTATTTGATCATCTATAGCTATAAGCTCTTTCTCTATTCTAAAGCACGATCCACCCAGATTGTAGACAGCTTGTAAGATAGCTGAAGTAAACAAGTATCTGGGTAGTATTAATACCTAGCTGTTGGAAAGTAGCTTTAAGATGGTACAGTATTTTGAAATTATAATTTGCACATCTTCACAATTGAGCACTAACTTTTATGCTTAATTTAGAATGAATGCCCAGGCAGAGGTCTTCTTCCTCCAGGGCACCTAGAAGACTGCTGACACTCGGTGCACATTAAAAGTCATTTCACTAGCAATGCAGTGATGGAGTAGGAAGACTGGCAGTTTCATGGTGGGAGTGTGTGAAACTTCTAGCATGGTTGGTAAAAGGACATAATAGAGCATAATAAGGGAGAGGGTTGATGTGTCATATTTTATCAAAAGAGAAAGCTGATTACTACAACACACATCTTAGTAATTTACAGATACTTTCCCCATTTCCCGTTCAAATTACATAATTTTGTTTGCCTTCTATTCTGCACAATACACTTACCTATTATTTGCAAATGAAGTAAATACCTAGTCACATATTAATGAATATGTAAATTTTGCTGCCTCTATCCCACCACTCTTCTGCTTCCTAGCGGAGTGGCGCATTTCAAATTTTGCCTTCCTTGAGGATAGAGATCACGTCTCTGGTATATCATCTGTGCTGTACTGGCACTCTACAGGAGGCACAAACACGCATTCAGATAATAAGGTTTGGATTCTAGGGAGAAGCTAAATCCACATTCTATCATTCAGACACAGATCTAAGCACTGGTGTCATTTCTAAATAGGAGTATCAGCCCTTTAATTGTTGTCTCAGTGACTCAAGTACTACTACTTAGTCATGCACAAAACTTTCTTCCACTGTAAATCCCTATTACAATTGCCAGTAGCTACATAAGGCACTGAAAACTCAGGGACTTTTAAAGAATATATCTCATGTTATTTCCTTTGCCTGCAATGGCCTTCTCCACTTCGCTGCCTAGCATTGACATGATAGAGCAGAGTTCAAGTCTCATATCCTAGTTAGACGTCTCTTGGATATGTTCCCATTACCCTGGAAAGTGTTCCTTGTATTGGAATAATCCCCCACCACACTGTAAACTTCAGAGTCGAATTATTGTTCAACTCTGAATGTCGTGTCTGGCACAGTGCCTGGCATAATGCATCACTAAATAAACGTGAAATAAACTACCATTTAAAGAGAAAAAATATGCCTCACTTCAATCCATTCTGTTAATTCAGGCCAAAGAGCCCGAATATGTTTGTTCACTCTGTCTCTTTCTCTCCTTTCATGTTGAAAGGTTTGGCACTACGGGTAGTTATACAAAGTCCATGCCTTCCCCTAAGATTGCACGGGGATGATCAAATGAATTCTAGTTCCAAGTGACAGAAAACAGAACCCTTAAGTGGCTTAAACAAAACAATAAGTTATTGGATCACATAATGAAAAATTCCAGTTAAATAGGTCTGATTGGATGACTAAAGAGCTCGTCCCTCATTCTTTCAATTTAAACTCTGCTCTCATCCATTTCAGATTTGTCATAGTCACATGATGACTGTAGCAACTCCAGAAGTTATATTTACATAACTCCAAGTTTATTAACAACAGCACGAACTTCTTTCCCAGGTGTGTCCACTGAAGTTTCATTGTATCTCTTTTGTGCTGACTGGGTAATGTGCCCACCCTTAAATTAATCATTGAAGCCTATGGAAATGCAAGGCTCTAATTGACTTAGGCCTACCTCATGGGCCTATGGTAAACACGTGGGCTGGGTGCGGGAAGGGGTGATCTACAAAGGAAATAAAAGTGTGGTTTCAAAAAGAAAGGTGAATATATTATGGGTACCAAAAGAATCAATGTTCAATTATATACAGATAAAATTACCAACAAATTCAATAAAAATGTATGATTCCAAATTAAAATAACTGAATGGAACTACACTATAACAATATTATTATATAGATATAGAAGGGGAGAGGTACACACATTAAGTTGTTTTCTTGATTTCATAGACCCAAATATGTTTAACTTTTCAAAGACTAAAACGTTGTACTTTAGCCAGGTGTGGTGACTCATGCCTGTAATCCCAGCACTTTGGGAGGCTGAGGCAGGAGGACTACTTGAGCCCAGGAGTTCAAGATTAGCCTGGGCAACACAGTGAGACCCTGTCTCTACAAATTTTAAAATTCAGCCAGGTCTGGTGACACATACCTCTAGCCCCAGCTACTTGGGAGGCTGAGGTGGGAGGATCACTGGAGCCCAGGAAGTCGAGGCTGCAGTGAGCTGTGTGTGTGCCACTGAACTCCAACCTGGGCAACAGAGCCAGACCTTGTCTCAAAAATAAATTGTACTTCCTGTGGTACCCTGAAGTATTTTTACAATGTCTTTATAATGGACGTGTGAAAGGCAGGGTTAAGTCTCCCTAACTCAAAAACTCTAACAAGAAATGATTTATTAATTTACCCAATAACACAAGTGGAATGAACTTGGCTTAAATATCAAAATACACAGATTTCCCATTTGTCTATAGCCAGAGAGTATGATTTTATATGACTTTAGACAATTTAATATATACATGGGATTTTATAGACAAACTAAGAATTATACATCTCTGTGCTTTAAACATGTGGAAATTATAGCAAAGATGGATCATACGAACTGGTCTAACACTCAGATTACCTTTAACAAGGCAATATTGATCTCTATCCAATAAACAACCAAATAACTGATAGCTTTATTTATTGAATTTTGGTACTAACTTTTGTATAAAGGCTTTAGGTCTGAGCCAAATAAATTTCCATTGTTAAAACCACTGTATCAATGAATATCTCTGAGTGGTTTAACCTAAAACCACTTGTTAAAAGATTGGGTGGAAATACGTAAAGCACATAGGGAAAACAAATTGTGATACTGCCTTAACTTAGTAAATTGTATTTTTGCCACATTGAAATAATCATACATATAAACGTGAATGTACAAATGCAATAGGAGGGCTTCTAATTGCAACAATCAATATTGTCCTTATTCTTCAGCAATAATCTGGCTCATAATGCCTTCAAAACAGCAGTTAAAACCTCATCCTGAAAGAATGCCTAAAGTCCATAGGAATACCCATGCATAAAATAAAACTTGAAACTGTATTTTAGCCTATCCCTCTTATATTACATATGGGAAACTGAGGTCCAGACCATCCAATAGACTCTTCTAGGGTCACACAAAGTATAACTCCTAGGTCAGTAGTCTTCAAAATGGGGATATATGTACCCTGTGGTTATAAAAGGACATCCATAGAGTATAGGAAGAAGATATTTAGTGTCCATAATATTTTTGTGTTTTATTGCATACATAATATGTATGCAGAGGTTTGGGCACTCAAAAGTTTTTTCTGATCATTATGCCCAATCAAAATCTACTGTCTTAAAATCATAACTCAGTCATGGACCAGACTTTCCCTCACCACCCTTCTGGCCCTTTCTCCAATCCAGCAATTTGTGCTACTGAGCACAAGCAGCCCTGCCGATCAGCTGAATATACTCTCTCTCTTTCTCTCTCTCTCTCTCTCTCTCTCTCTCTCTCTCTCAGCTGGGGACTGGAAATCAAAATTATTTCACCTGAGATTTTTAAATTTTTATTTCCTTCTGTGCCTGCTTCAAAATATCATCATTCTCTCTTGAAGCACACAGATTAAAAAGAAGAAAAAAAAACAACTATTAAGGTAACACTGCGGCTTCTGCTGCTGATAGTCAGAGAAAGTAAGAACTTCTAATAAAGTATAAGCAATGACCAAAAAAATACCTCTCACACCTTATCGAATACAAAATACAAAACCACCTTTGAGGATTTTTTTGAAAGAGAGATACAGTCAGTATCTGACATGCTAATTGAGTTATCGGCCTCAAAGGCTGATGAAGAGTAAATCAATTATCACATATACTTTATTCTGCAGCCCATAAAACAATAAATAACACTGGGGGCACCTCCTATTGGGCTTCTGCCCAACATCCCTGGTGCTGACACTCTGCTGGAGGGGTGATATGGCTGGTAAAATAGAAGGTATGTGGGAGTAAAGCTATGCTGATTACAACTTAGGTTTAAAAGTTAAATTTAGGAGATCCAACAGCCCAGAGTTCCTTAAGGTTGCAGCATTTTTGATACGGAAAAACCTAAAGACAGAGTAGAAAGAAGCAGGGATCATGGGGATATTGTATTTTCTCCCTAGGTTTTGAAAAGAAGCTCAAAATATACATGATCCTTTTCAGAACATTTTCCTTGGAATTTATGGGAAATAGACCATCTTTGAATGAGTTATCTGGGCATTTTAGAAGTATTCACTCCCTTGGATGGTCATCAAAATAAGTGAATCTCCACTGGGGCCTATTGGAAGGTGGAAGGTGGGAGGAAGGAGAAGATCAGGAAAAATAACTAATGGGTACTAGGCTTCATACTTGGGTGATGAAATAATCTGTACAAGAAACACCCATGACACAAGTTTACCTATGTAACAAACCTGCACATATACCCCTGAACTTAACATGAAAGTTAAAAAGTAAGTGAGTCTATTCAATGAATTCCTCTCTATAACAGAATGCAGTCCAGCATAATAGTTACAGCACAGGTTCTGGAGTCAGATTCTGGCTTTAAATCACGGCTCTGACACTTACTAGTTGTATTACTTCAGACAAATTACTTAAGTTCTCTAAATCTCAGTTTCCATATCCATAAAATGGAGATTATAATAGAATCTAACACAGTTGCTGTGATATTTAAATTATATTACAGACGCTACCTGACAAAAAGCAAATACTTAATAAATTGTATTTGCTATGATGATGATGGTGGTGGCGGTTGTGCTGGTGGTGATGAACATTACATGAAGCTTCCTGGGGATTTATGGTGCAAACTAAAACATAGGATGACTTACATCTATCATTCTTTTGAATTATTCTTACTTAGCACTTATTCACTGGATATAATATGTAGGAACCTGTATACAGAATCATACTGTGCTATAGAAATGTTTGTTGTGCTATTACTAACTTTCTAAAACATGGCTCCGAATGTGGAAAAGGGGCTAAGATTATTCTGTGACCAGGCAGAAATGGAGAAAACAGGGACCCCACGAATTCAAAAGGTCACTAATTAAACCTAGGTTGGAGGAGGAGGTGATCAAAGCCTAACTCACCTTTTTTGCTTCAAGGTAGATTGGTCTAGGACAAAAAAAAAATCCTAGACATCATGACAATCAGGTAATACATCTATGTGACTTACTAAAAAGAAAGAAAAAACTGGGCATTAATGACACAGCATGTGTCCAAACCTTTCTGTAAAAGTGGCAACACTAGAGAAACACCAGCTGATAACATGACTGGCTTCACCAAGTTAACAACTGAGGCAGTTCTCAGGTTCAAATAGAAACCAAGCCATGATGCTTAGGTTTAGTGACAACCTTTTAAGAAGGCTTAAGAAAAATTCTGCATCTGAGAAAGATTATGGAAACTAGGTAGGTACTTAGCGTTATGCCCATACATCATAATGCAGACTCACAGTTGTGAATGCACATCTGGACAACATGAATGCGATTCCAGCCAATCTCTAAGGGAACTATTATATCAAGGCAAGTGCCAGTTGAACACGTTTGAAGCCTACAAAACTTCTAATTTTAAGAAAAACAGCCTGTTGCAGACCACAGGAATATAAACCTACATGATATATATTTCATAATTACTGCTACTTTGTCAGGGAAGACTTTTCTACATGTAACAAAACCCAAACTTTACTATATTCTTTTACATTCATAAAATGTGTATGATTTTTTCTGTAGAGGTTAGCTAATGTTAGTAATTTCCCAAGAAATTAATTACCCAACATGACTCTTCCTTGTCTTATTAAGTGACCTTAGAAAACTGGTCCCTGCCATTCTTTTAGCCCATACATACATATTTACTGGATTAAACACAACAATGTTACACCATCAATGGCCAGTGTCATCTTCAACAAAAGGCAAGGAATATAAAGACCTCTGAACCAATCAGGTCAACTGTTTGAGGTACACAATGTACAAGATGCTATATTGAGAGATCTAAAGACATCCACGACTGTGATTAAAATAAAACAAGATAGGTGATAAGGGGCCCATAGAAAATTAGCCCTGGAAGGAACTTTAGGGAATATCTAGTTCAATTCCCTCATTTTTTTTAACCTGCTCATTTTATGGATGAATAAACTAAGGCTCAGAGAAGAAAAACCACTTGCCAATGTCATACAATTGGTGAGTGGCAGTACCAGGGCATAGATTTGAGTGTCTTGATTCTCATGTTACTACTTTTTGTACTATACCACAGTATGCTCAGCAACTCTAGTAGGAAAGAAGGAGAATGAATTCCTCAGGAAAGCTAGACCCTGAGGATTGATGGGAATACAACAGGTAACAATGAATAAAGAGGCAAGCATAGCAAGGAGAAGGAAGAGCATAAGCAAAGGTACATTACCAGAAAAGCATGCACTATTTCTGAAGATCTGTAAACAATCCAGTTTAGCTAGAAACTTGCAGTTTCTCAACAAGAGTGCTATTGTCATTTTGATCGGGCAAGTCTAAAATGGTAAGGGTCTGTTTTGCTCAATGCAAGATGCTTGACATCCCTTGCTCCAGATCACTAAATACACATATTATTCTTCACCTGTTTTGACAACCCAAAACATCTCGACAGAATTCCAAATGCCACCATTCCAAATTTAGAACCACTGAGCATAAGTGTTGGATGTCCAGGGACATATACACTGTTTAAGAAGGCTGAAAGAATAGTTTGGGTCCCAATCATGAAAAGCCTTAAAGAAATTTAAACCTTTTTCAGTATACTATAGGGAATCACTGAATGTTTCCAGGTGATTACTAGAGGGGAGAGGCATCATTTGATATGTTCTTCAGGAAAGATTCTGGTAGCAATGCAGAAAATAATTAGGGTGGGGGAAATGGTTGAGGCAGGAAGACTAGTTAGGCAACTCTAATAATCACACATGCTTTTCTCAATTAGATAGGAGGAAAGCATTCAAGAGATATATTGTACAACAAGGTATGTATAGCTTATGTCAATATATTGTATCTTGAAAATCACTGAGTAGATTTTAAGTGTTCTCACCACAAAAAATAATATGTGAAGTGATACATGTATTAATTAGCTAAATTGAGACATTCCATGATGTATACCTATTTCAAAACATCATGTTGCACGTGTTACTTTTTAATTGACATATAAAATTGTTTAATTGACATGTAAAATGCAATTGTATGTCAATTAAAAATAAATAATTTTAAAATTAAAAATATAGACTTTAAGTTTTCTTTTGCCAACTGTCCCACTGTGTCTACCTAGGCTTTGACATTCACTTTAGCTTCTGATTCCTGGCCTCTGTTTTGAACTCTGGAATATAAACTTTTGACTCTTGGTTTCTATTATACTTTACCTTATTGCCACTTATTCTATTAACCAGCCTTAGTTCACAGGCCCATTTCTGGCTTTCACACTTGTGAGCAGGGACTTTGCATCATTTGAAAACATCTTGCTACCATGTTGTTTTGAATGGTGTTTGTAATTTGTACTATGGGTACCATTATGCTTACAAAATGGTTTTCAGATAAAAATGCCTTATTTCAAACTGTTTGCCGGTGTTATCTGAAGTTTCACTCATTCCCAAGTGCATTCAGCTTAGCTAAAAAGAAACCCAAAAGGTGTTAAGTATGCTCATTGCAAGCAGATGTTTGGTATTTTCATAGGACACAAAAATACTACTTTACTGAATGGCAAACTGTTCAAAACCTTAGCATTAATGAGATTGTGTCAGCATTTTCATTAGAAACTCCTATTTTCCTAGGCACATGTGTCTTCAGTTTTGGAGATATGTTGGAAAAATCAGTTTGGTTATTTCTAAATTAAAGCAGAGACATCAGAAAACATCCCTTTTAGTCGAAGGCATTATGCCAAGATGCAATGTAAAAGAAATTGCAATGAGAACATGAATCAACTTCCAGGGACACTCCAAACACAAAGAAAAGTTTGGAGTCCTCTCATGCTTTGAATTGGGAAAGAGCTTGTCAGTGAAAAATCAGCACCTGATATTGCACCTGATGGATGGCCCCCAGAAACTCACTGGTTCTAATTTCCCGAAATGTACTAGGTTTTCAGGAAAAAAATGGAAAATGTATCTTACACTATGGAAATTTCCAGATGAACCCTGTGGAGGAAAAGCAAATAGAGTACACCTGATAAGCAAATATTCTCCATCCAAAATATCTGCCAAGGTCACTGATGTGACATCCAGCCACATCAGTTCCAAGTCATACCTTAAGCACTGGCCAGCTACCCTGCAAATGTGTAGGGACAGCTAAATGCCATCCGAGAGACTGCTGGTTGTTCAGTGCACTACTAAAAAACAAAGCAAAAATAGAAACGAACCTTGGCCTAATAGTAATGGTTTATTTGCATCATCTTTTCATATGTACTTCTGAGGTTGGTAGTTGATAGCCCAGTAGTTATCACAGAGTCTGAAGCCAGATTCCCTATCTTTTAATCTTGGCTACACCATTTACTAGCGGGAAGCTTTGGACACATGGTGTCTCTGTGCCTCCACAAGAATAGTACCTTCCTTAGGTTTCTGAGAATAAGTCAATCAATATATGCAAATTACTTAGAACAGTGTCTAGTACATAATAAGTATCCAATGATGTTAATCATGATGATGGTGTCATATTATGGGAAAGGTGTACAGAAATCAATGAAGATAGAACCTGCAAGGAAAATTTCTATATCTGATATGAATAGGAAGGAAGGGAAGAAGAGAGGGAGGGGGGAAGAAGGGAAGAAAGGCAGGCAGGCAGGTAGGCAGGCCAGCCAGGAATTATTCTAATGGGAATTCATAGGATTTTAATATTTTCCCTTAAATATTTTAAGCTTTGAAGTGATGGCTTCGAATCCCTGATGTTTTAGAAGAGGTCCTCTATGACAGGCTTTCTATATCTCAGTAAGGTAAATTAAGTCAATTGTTTCCCCTAACCCCTTTCCTCTTAATAAAATGTTGACTTGTGGTTATTACTACATATACTTGATAAAGTGCTATATTGGTTTGATTTACAGTTAAGTAGCCAATAACTCCTGAGCCACAAGTTCCCTCTGACTGTGCCAATGCAGACAAGTCTTCACTCTGTACTTTTCCCAGCTAATATCTAAAAATAAGACCTGGATGAAAATCAGGACCTGAATGGCCTCATTAGATCACTAGATGTTTTGAAAAGACTTTGATAGAGTTTTGAAATAATTCATCAAGATGATATCCCATGCTCAACGGGCAGCATTTTTCAGGGGGTATCCCTGAGTGTCATTCAGAAACAGAGGACAAATATTTTAGGGAAGTATGATGAATGAAGGTCTCCAAGATCAATACCACTGATGCAGGTACTTTCAATTTTCAGTTCTACTCAAGACACTGCAGTCATTTTACTTTGACTACAGCTGAAAAGGTCCACAAAACAAAGTATGGTCTCTATTTCTCACTAGTGGAAGTAAATGGTCACTCCCAAAATGTATTTCATGAGAGAGTCATAGGGTTCTCCCACAAAGACCAGAGATAAATCTAAAATACAAGTTATTTTTAACATGCTGGGGAACTGTGTGTGACTCTAAGGGTTAATTACCCTTATTATCCATTCACAATGGCTCTATAAAGGAGAGTAGGAGGCAGAGACCTTTATTTATATGTGTTTACCACTATAAACTTGAATCCATACTGAGAAAAGCACAAAGTGGAACATCTTAGAAATACTAACATATTAATTCTTATTTAGACAAAAGCTCAGCAGGATATTTCTTTTAAAATTCAGACCAATATAGAAGATTCAAACGTTTTTAGGATAAATTGGAAAATGTAGAAGAATGGACAAATTCCTAGATACATACGACCTACCCAGATTGAACCAGGAAGAAGCCCAAAACATGAACACACCAATAACAATTAACAAGATTCAATTCATAATAAAAAGTCTCCCAGTAAAAAACAAAACAAAACAAAAAAAAGCCCAGGACCTGATGGCTTCACTGCTAAATTCTATCAAACATTTCAAGAAGTAATACCAATTCTACTCAAACTATTACAAAAAAATACAGGAAGAGGGAATACTTCCAAACTCATTCTATGAGACCACTATTACCCTGATACCAAAACCAGACAAAAATACATAAAAAAACTACAGACCAATATCTCTGATGAACATTTACGCAAAAAATCCTCAACAGAATACTATCAAACTGAATTCAACAATACATTAGAAAGATTATTCATCATGACCAAGTGGGATGTATCCCTGGGATGCAAGGATGGTTCAACATACGCAAATCAATGAATGTGATACACCATATCGACAGAATGCTTCATGATAAAAACCCTCAAAAAATTGAGGATAGAAAGAACATACTTCAACATAATAAAAGTTATATATGACAGACCCACAGCTAGTACCATACTGTATGGGAAAAAGCTGGAAGCCTTTCCTCTAGGATCTGGAACATGACAAGGATAACCACTATCATGACTGTTATTCAACATAGTACAGGAAGTCCATGATAGAGCAATCAGACAAGAGGAAGATATAAAGGGCATCCAAATTGGAAAGGAAAAAGTCAAATTATCCTTGTTTGCAGATGATATCATTTTACATTTGGAAAAACCTAAAGACTCCACAAGAAAATTATTAGAACTGATTAACAAACTAAGTAAAATTGCAGGATACAAAATCAATATATAAAAATCAGTAGCATTTCTGTATGCCAACACTGAACAAAGTGAAAAAGAAATAAAAATGTAATCCCATTTACAATAGCCACACATAAAATTAAATACCTAGAAATTAACTAAAGTAAAAAATCTCTATAATGAAAATTATAAAACACTAATGAAAGAAATTGCAGAAGACACCAAAAAATGAAAAAAAAAAAATTCCATGTTCATAGATTGGAAGAATCAATAGTGTTAAAATGTCCATACAACCCAAAGCAATCTACAGATTCAATGTCATCCCTATCAAAATACCAATGACATTCTTCACAGAAATAGAAAAAAAAAATCCTAAAATTTATATGGAACCAGAAAAGACCTGTAATAGCCAAAGCTATTCTAAGCATAAAGAACAAAACTGGAGGAATCATATTACCTGACTTCAAATTATACTACAGAGCAATAGTAACCAAAACAGCATGGCACTGGCATAAACATACACACGTAGACCAATGGAACAGAAGAGAGAACCCAGTGATATGATTTGGCTGTGTCCCCACTCAAATCTCATCTTCAATTGTAGTTCTCATAATCCCCACATGTCATGGGAGGGACCCAAGGGGAGGTAATTAAATCATGGGGGCAGTTACCCCCCATGCTGCTTTTCTTATGATAGTGAGTGTGTTCTCCTGAGATATGATGGTTTTATAAGTGGCTTTTCCCTCTTTGCTTGGCAATTCTCCTTCCTGCTGCGATGTGAAGAAAAATGTGTTTGCTTCCTCTTGTACCACATTTGTAGGTTGCCTGAGACCTCCTCTTTTATAAATTACCCAGTCTGTGGTATGTCTTTATTAGCAGTGCAAGAACAGACTAATACAGTAATTTGGTACTGCAGAGAGTGGGGTGCTGCTGTAAAGATACCCTCAAATGTGGAAGCGACTTTAGAACTGGGTAACAGGCAGAGGTTGGAACAATTTGAAGAGCTAAGAAGAAGACAGAAAAATGTGGGAAAGTTTGAACTCCCTAGAGACTTGGAGGGCTCAGAAGACAGAAAGATGTGTGAAAGCTTCGAACTTCCTAGAGACTTGCTGAATGGTTTTGAACAAAATGCTCATAGTGATATGGTCGATGAAGTCCAGGCTGAGATGGTCTCACATGGACATGAGGAACTTATTGGGAACTGGAGCAAAAGTAGCCCTTGCTATGCTTTAGTAAAGAGACTGGTGGCTTTTTGCCCCTGCCCTAGAGATCTGTGGAACTTTGAACTTGAGAGAGATGATTTAGGGTATCTGGTGGAAGAAATCTCTAAGCAGAAAAGCATTCAAAATGTGACAGAGCATAGTTTGGAACATCTGTAGCCTGATAATACAGTAGAAAAGAAACCCAATTTTCTGGGGAGAAACTCAAGCCAGATGCAGAAATTTGCATAAGTAACAAGAAGCCAAATGCTAATTGCCAAGACAATGGGGAAGATGCCTCCAGGGCATGTCAGAGGTCTTCATGGCAGCTGCTCCCATCACAGGTCCAGAGGCCCAGGAGGAGAAAATGGTTTCCTGGGCCAGGCCCAGGGCCTTGCTGCTTTGTGTAGTCTCAGGACTTGTTGTCCTGCATCCCGCGAAGACTAAAAGGGGCCAATATAGAGCTCAGGCTGTTGCTTCAGAGGGTGCAAGTCTCAAACCTTCTTGACCAGAAGTCAGGAAGGGTTTGGAAACCTCTGGCTAAATTTCAGAGGATGTATGGAAATGCCTGGATGGCCAGGCAGAAGTTTTCTTCAGGGGTGGGCCCCCATAAAGAACCTCTGCTAGGGAAGTGCAGAAGGGAAATGTGGGATAGGAGTCACCACACAAAGTCCCCACTGGGGCACTGCCTAGTGGATCTGTGAGAAGAGGGCCACTGTCCTCCAGACCCCAGAATGGTAGATCCACTGACAGCTTGCACCGTAGGTCTGGAAAAGCTGCAGACACTCAATGCTAGCCCATGAAGGCAGCCAGGAGAGGGGTTGTACCCTGCAAAGCCACAGGAGCTGTCCAAGGCCATGGGAGCCCACCTCTTGCATCATTGTGACATGAAGGTGAGACATGGAATCAAAGGAGATCATTTTGGAGCTTTAGGATTTGACCTCCCTGGCCAGGTATGATGGCTCATGCCTATAATCCCAGCACTTTGGGAAGCTGAGGTGGGCAGATCACCTGAGGTCAGGAGTTTGAGACCAGCCTGGTCAACATGGCAAAACCCTGTCACTACTAAAAATACAAAAAATTAGCCAGGCATGGTGGTGGGTGCCTGTAATCCCAGCTACTTGGGAGGCTGAGGCAGGAGAATTGCTTGAATCCAGGAGGCAGAGGTTGCAGTGAGCTGAGATTGCATCATTGCACTCCAGCCTGGGTAACAGAGTGAGACTCTGTCTCAAAAAATAAATAAATAAATAAATAAATAAATTTAATTTAATAAAAAAGAAGAAGATTTGACTGCCCTGCTGGATTTTGGACTTGCATGGGGCCTACAGCCCCTTTCATTTTGGCCAAAATTTCTCCCATTTGGAATGGGTATATTTATCCAATGCCTGTACCCCCACTGTATCTAGGAAGTAATTAACTTTGCTTTGGATTTTACAGGCTCATAGGTGGAAGGGACTTGCCTTGTGTCAGATGAGACTTTGGACTTGGACTTTTGGGTTAATCCTGGAATGAGTTAAGACTTTGGGGGACTGTTGGGCAGGCATGATTGTGTTTGGAATTGAAAGGACATGAGATTTGGGAGGGGTCGGAGGAGAATGATATGGTTTGGCTCTGTCTCCACCCAAATCTCACCTTGAATTTTATTTCCCATAATCCCCATGTGTCATGGGAGGGACCTGGGGGAGGTAATTGAATCATGGGGGTTGTTACCCCATGCTGCTGTTCTTGTGATAGTGAGTGAGTTCTTATGAGACTGATGGTTTTGTAAGGGGCATTTCCCTCTTTGCTTTGCACTTCTCCTTTCTGCCACCATGTGAAGAAGGATGTGTTTTCTCCCCCCTCCACCATGACTGTAAGTTTCCTGATACCCCCCCAGGCCTGTGGAAATGTGAGTCAATCAAATCTCTTTCTTTTATAAATTACCTAGTCTCATGTATGTCTTTATTGGCAGTGTGAGAACAGACTAATACACCCAGAAACAAATCCACATACCTACAGCAAACTCATTTTTGACAAAGGTGCCAAGAACATAAACTGGGAAAAAGGCAATCTCTTCAATAAATGGTGCTGGGAAAACTGGATATCCATATGCAGAACAATGAAAGTAGACCCCATCTCTCACCATATACAAAAATCAAATCAAAATGGATTAAAGGCTTAAATCTAAGCCTTCAAACGATGTAACTACAAGAAAACTTAGGGAAATCTCTCCAGGACATTGGCATTGGCAAAAATTTGTGGAGTAATACCCCACAAGTATAGGCAACCAAATCAAATAGGGACAAATGGGATCACATCATGGTAAAAAGCTTCAGCACAACAAAGGATAAAATCAACAAAGATACAACCCACATCATGGGAGAAAATATTTTCAAACTACCCCATCTGACAAGCAATTAATAACCAGAAAATAGAAGGAGCTCAAACTAAGCTATAGGGAAAAAAATACAATAATTCAATGAAAAGATGGGCAAAATATTTGAATAGACATTTCTCAAACGAAGACATACAATTTGCAAGCAGGCACATAAAAATGTGCTCAACATTACTGATAATCAGAGAAATGCAAGTCGAAACTGCAATGAGACATCACCTCACCCCAGCTAAAATGGCTTATATCCAAAAGATAGGCAATAACAAATGCTAGTGAAGATGTGGAGAAAAGGGAACTCTTGTGCACTGTCAGTGAGAATGTAAATTAGTACAACCATTATGGAGAATAGTTTAAAGATTCCTCAAAAAAACTAAAAATTGAGCTATCATATGATCCAGCAATCCCACTGCTGGGTATATACCCACATGAAAGGAAATAAATTTATCCAAGAAGTATCTACACTTCCATGTTTGTTGCAGCACTGTTTACAATAGCTAAGATTTGCAAGCGATCTGTGTCCATCAACAGATGAATGCATAAAGAATATATGGAACATATACACAATGCAGTATAAAAAGAATGAGATTCTGTCATTTGCAACATGGATGGAACCGGAGATCATTATGTTAAATGAAATAAGCCAGGCACAGAAAGACAAACTTAGCATGTTCTCACTTATTTGTGGGATCTAAAAATCAAAACCATTGTACTCATGGACATAGAAAGGTGGTTACCAGAAGCAAGGAAGTGTTGTGGGGGCATAGATGGGAGGTGGAGATGGTTAATGGGTACAAAAAAAGTTAGAAAGAATGAATAAGACCTACTATTTGACAGCACAACAGCATTACTATAGTGAATAATAACTGTACATTTTAAAATAAAGAGTGTAACTGAATTGTTTGTTACTCAATGGAAAAATGCTTGGCAGGATGGATACCCCATTTTCCAAGAGGTGAGTATTTCACACTGCTTGCCTGTATCACATCTCATGTACCCCATAAAGATGTACATCTACTATGTACCCACAAAAATTGAAAAATGAGAAATTCTACCATTTTTCTCCTGCTATTGGCTTGACTTAGTGAAGGCCTCTGGTTTTCACAGGCAAGACAATATTTGTGCTACTAAAAAGATAAACA
Source organism: Piliocolobus tephrosceles (assembly GCF_002776525.5). Lineage (NCBI taxonomy): Eukaryota > Metazoa > Chordata > Mammalia > Primates > Cercopithecidae > Piliocolobus > Piliocolobus tephrosceles. The sequence goes on from NC_045445.1 coordinate 49,478,762, forward strand.
ACAATAAAAATAAGAGAATTTTTAATATACCATATATCCCAAATGCTGGTCCTAGACATATTGTATACATTTTCTTATTTAATCCTCAAAAAGCCCTGGAAAAGTGGGTATTATCCCAATTCCATAGGCAATGAAACAGAATTTAAAGCAATAAATGACTTAACACAAATTGTCCAAGAAGTGGATTTGAATCAGGTCTAACTTCAACCCCCATGATACTGGTTGCCATCAGAACAAGTATGTAAGGCCTTAGAGTTAAATAAATGCTTAAGTAGTTTGTCAATGGTTGCTCTGCTAGCAAGTAGCAGATGCAAGATTTATACTCAGATCTCAGAACTCAAGACCTATATTCATTCCATAAGGTCCCAAGTCTAGTTCTAGGCAGAATGTTTATAATTTGATGCCTTTGATTACATTGTTGATCTAAATTCATATATATGTGTGGGCCCTCTTAGGACTCAATCTTTGTTATTAAGAGTCGAAAACAAAGGTAGAAGTTTCTTTCTTTCAACATGTGTTCTGTGTGTACACACGTGTGTATGTGGTATGTATGTCTGAGCAGGAGGCTGGGGGTGAATATAGATTCTATCTGCTGTTCTAACTTTGATTTCAAAATTCGTCAAAATTCATAGAATATGGGAGGGAGCCTGGTCTGACATTTGGAGTCCAGAGACGGAGTAACATTGCTCATTTGTGCAACAACACATTTGGAGGTGGGTCAGGGCATTCTTAGGAAGAAATAAAGTAGATCGTCAGATCATCAGGGAAAGGATTACACTTACTGCTTAATGGAAAGGCAAGCATACGCAAAAATAAATTTCTGTACCAATTTTCCAAGTTTCTGCTTAAAAAACTTACCATGCATTTACACACTTTTAACAAAGTGCTAACACAGTAGCAAATGCCATAGCTCAAAATGCAAATGCCTTTTCCATTACAATTCCATTTTCAGTCACTCATAACTGCATCAACCATTCTGCATCTTAGCTAAAATATTCTCTGTTTGTCCTCAGGCCAAACACTGACGTTTTTCTCTTTTCCAAAAGAAGTTTGAGAAAAGCCCCCTTTAGCTGTGTCTGAGTCACCACCAGAGAAGGGGGAGGGTAATCCTTATTATAATCAAATGGGGAGATGAAGAGAATGCAAAAGAGAACTGTTAGAGCTTCTATGTTCAAAAGAAAAAAAATAGGAATTACCTGAACTTTAAAACTCAACATGATAAGATGATACACTTTCCTTCGTGTGAAAAATTGGCCAAGAATAAGTTATTAACATTTAAGAGTAGCTTACTGAACTAGCAGGTACCCTGTTCCCTGAATGGGAGCTGCTAGAAAAAGAAGGCAAAAGGCCTTCAGGGAAAAGAATGTCACAAGAGAGTAGAACAAGCATTCAATTAATTCTCTTTTCCCAAAGGATGTGATTTTTGACTCAGCCCCATGGGTCCTAATCTATTCTGGCTCTATGTAGTCCCGTTGGGTTTAACTGTCCCCAGGTCTTCATATTCTTTACTGTCCAGGCACATTTTATCTAGTTCTATTACTTCAGCTCCATGTAAGGACAGAAACAGCTGTATTGTCAGTCCTTGATGGCAAGCCCCAATCATGTCATGTGTAATTTGATTCAAGTAACCTTTTTCTTCAGCACGTTTTCACTATGGGTATCTGAGTATGTAAGTGTGTGGGAGGAACTGTACACAAATAAATGCTTTATTTTAGACACTGGAGAACAACTCTAGATAAAAATCTTCTTTTCTTAATGGTATTTATTGTTTTATTCTGCTTTCTGGTTATAAAGGTGATACATTTTCACTAAAGAAAATATGGGAAATATGGAAAATCATAAAATAATAAAATGAAAATCACCAATATTCCTAGTATCCAGAGATGATTTTGGTAAACATATTTCCATTCTTCTTTCTATAAGCACTTTTTTCCCAAGAAAAGAGATTATTATATGCATACTACTTTAAAACATTTTTCTCATGTCACCAGACATTTTCCTTTTGTCTATATGTAGTAATTCCTAGGTGAGTTCAGCCAATCTTATGGCTTTAAATAACATCTTTGTGCTTATGTCTCCAATTTACATATCTACCCAGAATGTCTCCCTTGAATCCAGACGCATACATTTAAAGCCTATACAATTCTCTAAGATGTTTAATAGGCATCTCAAACCAAACATACTCCAAACAGAACTCTGATGTTTGTCACATCCCATATCTCCTCCTGCAGCTTTCCTCATTTCACTAACACATAAATGCCATCCTTGGAGGCATTCAGCCCCAAAACTTTGATTCCTTTTGTTCGCTCATACCCTACATTCAGTCTGTCAGAAAATCTTGAGAACTCTACCCTGATTATTACCACCTAGAACCATCATCTTCTTTCACTAGCATTACTGCAGTAGCCTCCTAACTGTTCTCTCTGCTTCTTCCCTTGTCCTCTTTAGTCTACTGCAATCATTGCAATGTGAATGTTCTTGTTAAAACATAAGTCAGAGCTTCTCTCTCTCTCTCTTGCTTTCTCTCTCTCTCTCTCTCTCTCTCTTTCTCTTGGATAGACGACCAAGATTTTTACCAGGACCTACCCAGTTACCCGATTACCTCTCTGACCTCATCTTTTCTTCTTGTTTACATTCATTCCCCTCTGAATACACTGGTCTCATTGCTTTTCCTCTAATACCTCAGGCATGCTCTCCTCTCAGGGCCTTTGCACTTGATGTTTCCACTGCTTGAAAACTTCTTCCCTCAAATATCCACATGGCTAGTTCCTTCACTTCCTTCATGTGAGTCCTCCTCAGTGAAGTCTTCCCCGGCCCCTTTAACTAAAACTTTATCCATACGCTTCAATCTCCTTCCTTTACTTTTTATTTTGATCATTCCCACTCTGTACAGGTTTTATATATTCTACATATTTATCTTGGTAATGGTCTACTTCTTCCACTAAAATGTAAGTGACATGAGGGCAGAATTTTTTTTTTTTTTTTTTTTTTTTGAGACAGAGTCTCGCTCTGTCACCCAAGCTGGAGTACAGTGGCGTGATCTCGGCTCACTGCAAGCTCCAGCTCCCGGGTTCACTCCATTCTCCTGCCTCAGCCTGCTGAGTACCTGGGACTACAGGTGCCCGCCACCACGCCCGGTTAATTTTTTGTATTTTTAGTAGAGACGGGGTTTCACCGTGTTAGCCAGGATGGTCTCGATCTCCTGACCTCGTGATCCACCCGCCTCAGCCTCCCAAAGTGCTGGGATTACAGGCGTGAGCCACCGTGCCCAGCTGAGGGCAGAATTTTTTTTCCAAGCTTTTAAACTTGTATATGCCCAACACCTAGAACAGTGTCTGACATATTATGAGTGCTCAGTAAATATTAGTACAATGAACAAAAAAAGACTTACTCCATCTTCCATAAAATTCTCAACTGGGTATTTGGTGGGACTAGGCCCAACTCCTTATGGCTATTAAAATGACTCCATACACTTCAAGATCAGTCTAAAAGCCAATTACTTTATGAGAAGATCTCTCTATTGTGTTGCATGATATTCAGGGCTTGATTTGGAGGCAAGTTAAATAAAAGTTATCTTGAACAAGGAACAAGTTGGGTGAAAAGCCCTAGAAAGCATCTGTTTTTTGTCACCCGACACCTCACATTACATTCCTTCTAAACAACACATTTCCTTGTACATCCCAATACAAACACACACAAGTAAATCTGTTAGATGCTGTTTTAATATAAAAATCTGCAACCATTTGTAATTAACTAGATGCCAAATGCCAGTGGATGAATATTAGGGAAGAGTGCTATATTACTCTAGATATACCAAACAAAAAAATAACACAAGCAGGAGGTCAGATTTAGTTTGAACAATAACCTAATTTGTCACTTTCACATGACTCTTGTATAGTGTAGGTAAATTCTGCTTTACATAACATGTGTGTTTACCTCAAAGTCCCCAGAGATGGATTATCCATTTTTGTAAATTGATTTAAAACATACAAGTGGAATTGTCACTTAAACAAATCTTTGGTATATTATCTAGGTTGTAAATTTGGGTTTTGTTACATTGCATTTACTTAAATCAAGTTCTGCTTGCTCTGGGTTTAATACAAAGTAATCCCAGTAAAATCTAGTCTAATAATCTGGCCTTGTAATAGTCCTACTGGGGCAGTTTGGGGGGGGATTTAGGGGGGGAATATTATTTTTCAGACTGTGCATTTATCAAACATTTGAAAACAAAAATCTAAAAGGACTCTAAATTGAAGTTCTGACATAACTTTGACTTGAGAATTTGAACTACAATTCTGTTATTCACATCATTCATGGATCATAGAATAGACACTGAACTTGGGGGCAGAGCATCTATGTTCACATTTCTTAAAAATTTTAATTTTTTAATTTTAGGCTCAGGGGTACATGTGCATGTTTGTTATACAGGTAAACTCAGGACTCGTGGATTTGGTGTACAGATTATCTCATCACTCAGGTACTAAGCATAGTACCTGACAAGTTTGGGGATTTTTTGTTGTTGTTGTTTTTCTGATAGATTCACATTTTGACTCTGTCATTTACTTCCCACCTCTTGGAGCCTCAGTGTCCTAGCCTACAAAATGGTGATAAGAGCCCTTGCCTGTATCACAGGGTTGCCACAAGATCAGTGAAGAAAAGCAACCTCTGGGAAAGCTGTCTGTAATTTGCCCTTACAATTCCAGATAGAAGAGATTGTTGTGATACTCTCTGCCCAGAATATTGCATCTATTACAGGATACTGTGAGTATGATTTTGTTGATCATTTCAGAGATTTTGTTAGATTTGGAATAAACACATAAATTGTGGGAAGGAAAAATCAAACATTAGGTGAGCTTTTAGGCAATGATACTTTAAATGATTTGTTGAGACTATACATTGTGTCCTGGTTTCCTAACCCTTGTGATCACTCATGCTATACAGTATAGTATGCTCAATGCTGGTTTAAACCTCAACATTTCTGCAGCTTGGTCTGGCCTTCAGGTGCTCAAGGGAAACAAGCATGTTATACTACCAATTAACTAATGAAACTCATGTTTGACACTCTACCAGTTTTTATTTGAAAGTAATCAGGCTTTGCATTTCTTATCCAACTCAGTCTACTGGTTAACATTTACAATTCCTATAAAATGCCATTGCACATGAGTATTTTATTAAAACACATTATAAGTGCTAAACTATTTCCATAGCAGAAAGATCTAACTTCTACAATAATATAACCAGATATAATAATAAATATCATATTATCATATCCATTGGCCTACCAATTTCATTGTAATAGGAGCAATCATCTGTGACACTGCCCTTCATGAATTCTCCAGCCTTCTTAGCTCATTGATGAGTGTTCCTAGCCTAGCAGAGAAATTGCCACAACTTCTTCCAATCCGTATCTCCAATTTTATAAGTGGTCTCTCTCCAGTCAGTTCATTATTTAATCAATGTTAATTTTAAAGCACCACGAACTTCTCATGAAATGGGCACAAACGCTAACAACCCTTACTTACCCTCCAAACTACTGTCCTTAACAAAAAGCAAGTTCACTGGACAATAAAAGGTTTTTGATTACCAATTTCAAAAATTGCATTTCAATACCCAGTAGCCACATTTTCATTTAACAGCAGTGGTGCCAATCGTATTTAAATTGTAAAAACCACCTCCTTGATCCACACTCAAAACGAAATTTGGGGGAAAAATGAGAGAGAGATGGACATTTTAAAAATCCCTATGATCATTCTCTTTATTTGGTTAATTAACTGGCTCCTTAGAAACACTGGGAGACTGTTCTATTGCAAAAAGTTTCATTAGCAGAGTGAATCTGACAGGCAATTGACAAAAAGGACAGAAATTTTGTCTCTGTCCTGCTGCTGATTTTCTTTTGGACCTTGAGCAAGTCATTTAACTTTTCGTTTATCCAATGCTACTAAATGACATCCACAAAACACTTTGAAGTAACTCAATTTCTTTATTTATTAAGCTAAGATAAAATACAATTGATGGAAAGAAATAGCCTAAAACCTGAATACTAACAACAACAAAAAGAAAAGGTAATGTTAAGTCATAGGATTGAAAAATAATTGGCTAGATTTGCTAAGGGGTAAAATTCCCTAGGAAATATGCTGCAAATATATGCATATGAAATATTTTAACATCCTGCAGCTGCATATGTTTTATTTTCAAGTGCCTCTGACCCAGCAAAGAAAAATTAAACTATAACCTGTATTCACACATTAGAGCCATTTATAGTGGTTTCAAAACATAGTACATACAGTCATATTGTTTATGTTCCTAATGGAGACTTTAGGTCAAGGAATGTAGAGTCTGCAGGAAAACTTACCCTCCAAACTACTGTCCTTAACAAAAAGCAAGTTCACTGGACAATAAATTCAAATCAATTTTTCTGGCCTTCTGATTTTTAGTACATAAGTTATTCAGGAATCCTGAGGTGTGAGGACCAAAGAAAAATACTCAGATGTTTTAGATAGTGTTTACACTGATTCCATTACCTTAGAGTACCTCAAACCCAGCTCTGTTTGAGGTCCCATACATGGTTTGGTGATCAGAAGAAAGTAACAGCTTTCTCTGGATATGGCTGATAAGGATCTATAATGTGCTCTTCTTCCTCTCCCCAAATATATATATATATAACTGTCAAGAGATTATGATAGAAATCCTCTGTGTAGATTGTTTCTTCTGATCTTGCATTGAGTTTTCTTATGTTGAAATGTCTCAGAAGATAGGATTTAAGTCAATAAGTACTTGTTGAGCATCTTCTTAGAGCTCAGTTATGTGCTAGGACCGGAGAATGGGAGCTCTCCAAAAAAAAAAAAAGATATTGTGGGACCTCCTTTTTAGAAACTTACACTCTAGTAGACAAGCCCAGTATAACCTAAGAATTATTGATAAGGACTTTGGGCAGGAAGGGGACTTGAATGATAGAGTAAAAGCATCTAGGATGAACGTATCTAGGCTAGAAGAGTTTGGGTGGGAAATCATTCTATGTATGCAGGCACATGAGCAAAGTTATAACCATAATCCATGTGGAAAGGCCATGACCTGGTCAAGGGGTCTGTGCAGGAGAAACACAAATCTGAAGGGCTAGAACACCAGCACCCACCCCCAACAAAAAAGATTCCCTGTTTCAGAATGTAATACAGAGCCATGTTCAACGAAGAACTAAAGAGAAGCATTTGGTAGCAAAGCTGCAGATAACGAAGGTGATCGTGAGCCTACACCAAGAAAATGCACCCACACCTGCTTTGAAGGAGAAAACTCAATTAAGTTACATTTATTTTCTTCATAGTATACCTAACAGAGGCCCATAGTATACCTAGAAAGAACTATACCTAGCTAAATGCTAAATATTTTCTCAGATAGTAACAGTCACCACTAAACCATGTGACATGACTCAAATAGATGACTGCCATCATGAGCAATTATATACTGAGAAGGTAAGTAACATGAGCAAAGCTTGTACTTGGAAACTAAATTATAGCTATAATTTCAAAGAAGGATAGTGGGACCTTTGTCACAAAAAGTGAACCCTACTTATTATGAACTCCAAGAAACTATAATCAAATATATATTTTGTAATTTTTCAAAATCCAAGAAATGATAATTATACATTTTAGAGCCTCTCTCTCTCTTTCTCACACACACACACACTCACACAAACATTACCACCACCACCAAAACAACATTATTTTAAATGGTAAGCAACTCCACTGCCTTTAAAGTTAGTCTATAACCTCCCTCTGAATTACCTTTAGCCTCTTTCTGCACAAAACCATAGCACAAATTGTCTGCATCCCATAGAAATTTTCCAGGAAGCCCTAGCAGCTTCAACCGCTGTTTTTCCTTGATCAAGCTGACTTACATTATTCAGGATAGTAAGTATAAGGAAGAATGGTTATTTGGTAACTGGTAACTTTCTTACGTATTAATCAGAAAGACAGAGATGGGGGTGATTGTTGTTTTGTTAAATACTAACAGGAACAACAATAGCTAAATTTATCGAGTTTTACTAGGTTCAGCACTATGCTAAACCCTTCCTATGGATTACCTCATTTACTTCTCATATTTTCCAGAAAGGTTAAATAATGAGATTTGAACACAGATTATAACTCCTGGGCTCAGTTCACAAATATCCATAAGATTATAATATATCTTATGCTCCCTGTGGCAAATATAAAATAAGTATGCATTCATATTAACCCTGGCATACAAAAGGTCCCTCCGATGCTATGACATAATGTGGTCTCTGCATTTTGTTTCTGTTCATAAACAGTGGTTTTCCCTGATCCATCTACTTGCTCTAGTGCAATTCCATTTTGGACTAATAGCGAGGATTTTTATTTTGCTGCCTGGAGTTAGAGTCATGTAGAACAGAGCAAAAACAACTGGTTCAATAATGAAGTCTGCCATGTGGACTTCTTTTGTACTGGGTCCTGTAATACTTTGGAATATGTTCTTCAGGCAAATCTTCCATGACCTCATTCTAACCCCTATTCCCCACAAGGCCGGGTTCACTATTATCCATTTTCTTAGCACTTAGTCCCACTTATAACTATATGACTATAGTATTTAATATTTGTTGTTTCTTAACTAGATTTTAAACTCCCTGAGGTCAGGAACCATGTGTTTTGCTCATGGTGGAATTTCCAGCACCTAGCACAGTACCTGTCATATAGTTTATGCCCAATAAATATTTGCTGAACAAAGACTTCTCTGAGCTATGATATACATACAAATTTCACCCTCAGAGCTCTGTCTTACTGTTAAAGTGATTAATCTGCCAGTTGTAGAGGAATTCTACATTCCTCCCGTTTTCATCAGTGGTCAGAAATGAAGAGAAAATTTATAAATATTGGTTTTATGGGCTCATAATCTCGTAGCTTGTGTTCAAATAAATTAACTGATTGTAGAGTTGGAATAGACCTAAAATACCATCTAGTTTACTTTCTTCCTCTTATATATGAAGAAAGTGAATCTGGCGACTTATCAAAGGTCATGCAACCAGCTGGTGATGAAACCAGCCATGAATTTTTAACTATTTGGGTTTTATTTTTTTTTAAATGTGGGTTTTTAAAAACTGTGATAAGCACAGGGAGAAGTGTGCTTCCAAAAAAGAAGAAAGCCAAACCAAATTAAACCAATACCACAACAACAGCAAGTTGTCCCAAGATTACAGTGCCAGACAGAGTTTTCATGTGAAGTTCAAGAGATTAATTAGCAACTATATCCATCTGAAGTTACTTTAGGGGCTTGGAACTCTTAAATTGGTAAGTCTATTTTTAGGCAAGTGCCCGCCCAAGTCAGGCTCTCTCATCTTTGTTCTGAACTAACCTCCTCTCCAGTCTCTTTCATTGAATGCCCAGGAATAGTCTCTCAGAATGGGCTCCACTCTGCTAAAACATCTGCTTGTTGTTTCTATTCCTGCCAGCAACACTGCACAGTCTTTGGCATTCTCCTGAAAACTCTTCTGAATCTGACCTGTGGGAGTTTTTGCAGCTCCTCAAATGGAAACTCATCCAAAATGTGGTGGTGTTCAATTTGGCTTCTGTTTTGTCACAGGATCCCAAAATGGGAACACACAGAAGACTTCAAGGGAATCAGCGATTGAGGCTGACCTCATCCCCCTCCAACTGCCCTTTGGCTTCATTGCAAATAAAAGGCTGAATAGTGACCATTAATAACATCTTTCCCACTAAGTTTTATCTCAATGACATCATGGCTATTAAAAGAACTACCATCTCAAATAGTACAAAGCCTGGACTATCAATAAATCACTCATTATCTAGACAACATGAATGTGGCATATGTCTGGAATCTGCAAAGCACTCACTCCATTTAGAATAGCACTTGCACTAGTGAACAAGCCTCAGAAAAGTATAAATATCATCCAGTTCTCAAAAGAATCAATTCTTCCAAAATACTCTCAAAAATTTTATCTTCCATTGCCTTTTTCCTAGTCAGGCAGCCATTTTGCCTATCAGGCTAACACTAAACTTTCCTGAACATATGAGAAATGAAGTGGCTGTATGTCCCAAGGCACAACTTAATCAAACATGAAAGTAGCCATCAAACATGAAACCATTTTGTTCACAGTAATATATTTATATGTTATCAATTTCTCAATTGTCTTAATCTGTTATATATATTCACCCATTGAAATAAATAGGCTCATCAAAGGCAGGAACCACTTGGTACCAGACATGGTATAATTTCTTATCTAATTTATAATTTTAGTTATGTCAATTTCACCCAAAAGCTCAAAGTAACATATATTCCACCCTTTCTAAGCTAAGAATAATTCTTCTCTGGACTTGTTTTATGGTCAACTCTAACTCTAAATTATATGAGTTCATCTTCATCCCATAAGTAGGTCATGGAAAAATTGTCATTGCTTGTAAATGAAAGGTAATTACATGTATAATTAAACTACATGTTTAAACTTTATTTCCATATCTGACATGCAATTTTGAAACATATTGACTGTATTCACCATCTTCTCATTAATTTTCAAACTTAGATACATGGACTATAAACTGAAACCATCAGTGCCCCCAAGGTGCTTGGCATAGTATATGTCAAGACCCTGTAGGGAAGCAGATGGGCTAGGCATGCAGGGGCTAAACTTCAAGCCAGAGTCAGGTTGAGGAAAGACACTACCAGGTGCAGCCAGATATTCAAGGACCTCAGTACTTATATCTCTGCTGGTGACCTGGTCTTTGGCCCTATCCTATTTTCCCTAAGTTCTTAAATAAATTATGCCTTCTCATACATTTCCTAACTTTACTCTCCTGGAATCCTGACGTTGCTGTCTAGTTTCTCTATATCTTCTACCCACACACTCTAAATAAAATCTTTACTGCTATATTTCCCTGGTACTCCATAATTGTTCCCTCTGATTGATGAATTTATTTTGGTGTTGTTTCCATTTATCAGATTGTTCTTTATTTCCTCAATTTGCCTTCTCCTTCTAAAATCGAATGGTACTATATAAGAACTGAGATCTTTCTAACTTTCCAGTGCTCAGCAGATCTGAATGATCTCCCCAAATCTATTAATTATCAATCACTACTGAATAAGCCACTCCACAACTTAGTTGCTTCAAACAACGATTTACTTTATTCATAAATCTGCAATTTTTGGCAAGTCTTGGCAGAAACAGCTTGTCTCTGCTCTCTGAGTTCTAAGCTGGGGTGGCTCAACTGAAGATTATAGGATCTACTCTGAAGATGGTTCATTCACATGGATTATTAGGTTCTGGAAGCCCATCCAGGGCTGTGGGCAAGAGGCCATGGTTGTTCTCCATATAGGCCTTCCCATGGGAAGTTTGGCTTTTTCACAGCATGTTAACTAGGGTGTAAGAGTCAGCTTCCTAAAAGAAGAAGTGGAAGCTGCCATTTTCTTGAAACCGAGGTTCAGAAACTGGCAGTGTCACTTTCACTGTATTCTACTGGTCAACCAGATTCAACTAGAAGGGACATAAGCCCATACCTGTCAGTAGTTAGAAATGTCAAAAAATTTTAGACCATATTTTAGAATTGTCACACCAATATAGCCACTACCAAATTATTATCATTTTTTTTTCTTTCGGTTTCAACAAATGTATTTGGAACAGGATTAAATCCAAGGCTCTCTGAATTCTAATCATCATAATGTTCTTCATATCTTATTTCACACAGATTTTCTTCAAAGATTGAATCCTTACCCTATGCATTCCAAAGCTTAGTTAGCATGGTCCTTTACAAATGTAAATTTCCTCCCTAACATGTACCTCTTTGTCCTATAAAACTTTCCATGTAATGAAACACCTTTTGATTCTGTACCATCCTGCTCTCCTCTATTCCATACATGATCACACAGTTACCAATTGTAAATGAACCATCTTCCAAATGCAGAGACTTATTCCAGATGTATGCTGGCTAAATTTATACAAAATTATAAAGAATCATTTCAATGAAAGAACACTGGGCATGAGGAGGGGGTGTACAGGAGGCCCATGTCTCTATGTGTGTCACATTCAGTAAACCACTGAACTTCTCAGGGCCTGTTGGAGTTTGGACTCAATGATAATGAAAGTCCTTTCAAAAGAATTTGGTAAAAATAAAAACAACACATCATCCACATCCAAAAGCATTGTATAATATGTTTGAGGAGAGAGAACGTGAACGACAAAAAAAAGAGTCATATAAATACACTCATCCTCTTTCTATAGGGCCTTTCCATAAGCCATTCCCATGCCTCCAATGCTCTTTGCAGGCTCTACCCCATAACCTGGTTAACGACTACTCCAACTTTAGACCTCAGCTTAATTATTAGTTCCTGAGGAGGCATTTTCTGTCCCCCTCCCTAAGTCAGTTTTCTTAGTCCACATGGCCCCTTTGTCATCCACTCTCCTCGAACCACATTATTTCACTTCTGGGAAGCAATTGGTTGTTTCTTTAATCGGTGGTTGTCTGCTTCATTTACGTGTGACCTCCATAAGAGTAGGGCCTGTATCTTCCTGAGGCACCATTGCATTCCTAGAAGCAAATATGTTCTGGTTGGCAGACACTGTCTCAGTAATTGTTGAAGGAAGGAAGAAAGCAAGCAGGGGAGGGAAGGAGGAAGCGAAAAGGCATAGGCAATGAAACAGACAATGTTACAAGAATACACATAAAGGAAGATTGCTGTGAGCTGAAGTTTCAAGAAACTCTCTGTGGAGCAGATGAGATTTCAGTTGGACCTTGAAAGAAAAGATTCGTATCTGGGTGGAGTGAGGAATGGAAGCAAGTAGAGGTAGAACATGACACAAAAGGAGAAAAAAGACATGAGAAAAGAAGGAAGTTTCAGTAAAGGATAAGTACACTAGTCTGGTTAGTGTTAGTTTGTTGTAAAGACTAACCAGAGATATCCCTGAAGGGGTAAATTGAGGCCAGATCATTTGAGCTTTGCATGCCTGGATAAAATGTTAGATCTAAGGACTGGAAAACTGTATTTTTGAGCTAAGGAATGATATAGGTCTTCCAAATTCTGTGAACCACTATGGCCTACAGAATAACTTAATCCGGGGCTATCACTTTTTCTCCATTTTAATGAACTATTTCTATCAAGGTGTGAAAGCCACATCTGACTTAAGCCCAGAAATGACCCCCTTTCTCACTCTGTTCTTCCCCTGAAAATAAACAGGAATGGGGCTTTTATTCCCAAAAACGAACAGGGTGGAAAACTTGAAGCATTAAATTATACCTTTTAATTTTTAGTCCTGCTATGAATGAAGATGGGATTATGTTCAATTTTAAAGAACAATATTCAGAAAAAAAAAGTTCTGACTCATTCCATACAACTACAAATTGTAAGAGACAGAGACTTAGAAAATCACTATTTAGCCTCTCTCTCGTCCAGTGGCACTCAGATCACTATTCTAAAGATGAGAAAAAAATAAATATTATTTTAAAAATCACATTTGCAGAGGTCAATCCTTCACCATAGTATTTTTTCTACATTTGGAAGTTCATGCTTTAACTCCAAGTTTTGTGGGGTTCTGATTTAGATTCTTAGGTTGTCAGATAAATTTTATACAAGTAGCCAAAAGTTATACCAGTGCTCTCCTAGAAGTAACCACGCATTGTTTGAGATAATTATGGAATAATATGTATTCTGTGATACAGAGGAAAAATCAGAACCTTGCAGTCAGACTAGCTATGATTTGTGGCCATGGATTTGATTTATTTCAGGTTCAGTTTCTTCATCTCTAAAAGTAAGCTATTTCTATATAAGTTGTTAGGAGAATGAACTAAAAGAATGTATGTAATGTGTCCAGCACAGTTCCTAGCATTCAACAAATATTATTTTTTTCTTACCATTGTAAAATGTAAAACACAGTCTTTCATTTACAAACTTGCAAGTCAATACATTATTCCTTTTACAATATCTTAAATGATTTACGCAATGAATCAGCATGAATGAAGGAATAAGTTTTACAAACATTTATATTGAGCATATATTACATGCTAGACACCATGCTAGGTATAAAATATCCATTTGCTTCCTAGAATCATTCTAGTTGTCCTTGAGAATACAATAAAATTCTTAATAAAGACCTGTTCCCTAATATATATTTCAAACAGTTTGGTCACACCTTTACTATTAAACAGCCAAGTCATTTAGCCCAATCTTATTTCTCTGCATTTCCCAAGTGCCACTAAAGAATTGCCTTGTTTGGGATTTCCTTTAAAAGAAAATTTTGTTTAATCTGAAAATGCTAAAATTATCATTAATATACTAACACTCTCATTGCAGTATTTTACAAACCTCAAACAGCTGTGACTTTTGTTAAAAGCTTTATTCTTTCCATTAATATTTGTACCTGATTCAACTTCAATACAGGTGCACATGGCTTGGTAATCACACTTTTATATTTTGCATGCAGATTACTGACATGGGAATTTGCATAAATTTGTTATGCACTGCTGCAAAAATGAATGCTTAAGCAACTTTTATTTTTATCTAATCAAATCACTGCTTAATGAAAAACTACTGACTGCTTGCAGAGGTACACTGAGCTACACTGTGGGGATTGGTACATTTACAATTCAGCAGGGGCTCCCTGCAAGCATTTGAATCCAGTACAACTATAGTACTGGTGAAAACTCAGCCCCACAAAACCAATCTAATCTACCTTATTCAAGGGGAGAGAGCTAGAGATGGATCTTTCTTTTTAAAAAACCTCTTCACAGCATAAAGCATGTAAAAGAAAATCAGAGGGGGTCTGTAGCAGCAGCATCAATAGTCAGTTAAAAGCACACTTGCAACCCACAGGGAGGCTTAACAACCACACTGTCCCAAAGTACATCAGCTTTAGTAAAATGGAATGACAGACTACAGGGAAGAAAAACTTCTTTTTTTCTATTTGTCACATTCTGATCCATCCAGCTGTTGCCATGACATTTTCTATGGGAGGGAGTGGGGATCTAGTCACTCTATGCTTCTCTATGAGCTGTTTATCATTGCCCCATCAAGAGTGATAAGTGACTATAAATAATAGTAACACCACTCCACATATATACACTGCTTTATACCTTTTAAATTGATTCCACATATATTGTCTTATTTATTTATGTATAAATGATAACTTGCCAACTTCCAAGGAGATTTTAAAATTAATTATAATAAAATCTAGATAAAGAAGTAAAAAGTAAACTTTTAAAAGACAGAGAGTGAATGAGAAATTTGAAAAAGAGAGACCTCCATAATATATTTATATTTTCTGCTTTAACAGTATAGAGTAGGTGCTTAATAAACATTCACTGAATTAATAAATTGTGCTATGAAGTGTCTGGCACACATGCTAGGCTCTCTATAAATATTTGCTGAGTGAATAAGTGAATAAACAAATGGATAAACAGCATATACTGTTCAATCTCACAGCTAGCCTGAATAATAAGTACATTTATGGTTGAAAACACAAAAAGATAAGTTACCTGATGAAAGTCACACAGGAGAATTAACCTACTTGTTTGGACGAACGGAGGCAGGATGGTGCACTTCCGGGTTCTTCTTCACCACCAACTCTTCCCATGTGTTCGAGAATGCAGCTGACGCCCGGGAAGGTGCAGATTAATCAGGCATGCACCAGGTGATGTCAATCCGAGGAGACCAAGATTTACCTGGCGGCACCTGCGGAGCGGCCCCCCTCCCCCGACATGCCCGTGCCCCGCCTATTGCCCTTCCACTCCTAGAAAAGTCGCTCCCAGCAGATGCGCCGGGGGCGGGCTTTCTCGGCCCCCCCCTTGTCGGGGCTGTATTAGAAACGCCCCCCCCCCCAGCTCCGGTCCCTGAAGCTAGATGACCAAAGAATAAATTTGCAGTTTTGCTTTTAGCCTTGCCTACTCACTGGTTCTTTTGTGCCCACTCTGGTGGTCTTAGAAAAACAAATCACTACTATTATGTTTTGAGAAGCCTAGTACAGTGCTGCCTGTATTGCCAAATCCTTCCAGGAGAAATTTGCAAAAATAAATAAATAAAGTTTTAGAACATTTCTTTGCTTTCCAAAATATTGAAAAAATCTAAAGAAAATATTTTCATAAATATTTAAATGTATTCAAAACCCACAGTTCATAATATCCTTCTCTCCTGAAGTGCAGTCATCCTTATTATTTTCTCCCCCAAAAATGATCAAATTTGTTCAAAATGCATTCAGTCCACATTTTTCCCATCTGTATTTACCAATATCTGACTCTTTCCTACCTCCTGACTCCATCTCCACCCAGCCACCCATCCCTTTGTGTACAGCAAACACTTTCACTCATTCAGCATCCTGCATTCTGGTTATCAATATAGAACACCCCCTAACCCAGGAACCACACACTTTCCCTTTGGTTAGGTGAGCTTGTTTTCTGCTTGAAAATAGGCATTAATGAGACCAAAGCTGTCCGCTTGCTTCCCGCTTAGGCTTGGATTTCTTCACTCAGCTCTCCAGTCTAGGCCCACATCTCTGAACCTGTCACCCATCTTAAAAATATGTGGTCTAAAGGGGCAGCAGACAAGAGGGTGCCATTGATTCAGTGTAAGTTATCCAACCACTGAAAGTTATCTAACACTTTCTACTGAAAGGAAGTCTGCAAAGTTATCTGTATATGAAAGACTTTGCATACTGTGTTTGCACAAGATTTTGTTCTGCCCACTATTTTCAAGCCCAATGAAGCAAGCAGCAGGATCCTTTTGCACCTCGGGCTAAAGAAAAACTCAGAGGCTATTAAATTTCCAGAAGGCTCAGGAATTACCAAATGACCATAGGAACTCTCTTGCAGTCCTAAAACTTTACACTGTGTGACCAGAGAGCATTTGAAGTTTTCTGAATTAATAATTTTTACATTTTTGAAGTGGTAATTATTACCATATAAGCCAAAGTGTTTACTTTCCCTCCATTACTCTACTGTGGCTTTCAGTCACAGGGAGGTAAACTCTGAGCTTGAAAAGTGGTCTTTAAAAGGCTTTCCAAACCAATTTCAATTACCTTTGTAGAAGGATAATAAAAATGCAAAAAACAAAACAAAACAAAAAACTAGTTTGAAACCAAAATCAGAAGAGGCAGCAAAAAGGTCTGAAGCAAACAAGTGGCCTCAAAGAGGGAACATAAGCGCAGTAATAACAGTGAAATATATATTACTGTATATTAAAGAATATTGAAAAGAGGCACTCAGAGTAAACACAGCCGCTCAAAATGAGAGTAAACACACACACACACACACACACACACACACACACACACTCCTCATTGCATTTTAAGGTCAATTAAATCCTCTAATGAAGCATACCAGTGACTGCTTAACTTCTTGAGCTGGTCTCAAGCAGAATCCTAAGCAGAGATTAGTTTGTCAGTCTATATTTCTACAAAAAATATAAGCAGAATAACAGGTATCATATAAACTGATGCCAAGCAGGTCAGCTGTATTCAGAAGAGACACTAGAACTGGTGTCGAAATGTATTAAACCTGAAGTCACGATTTGTTTTGAAATTCAACTCATGTTATCATTGCCCCATCGATTCCCTACTTGTCTTTGAAATCTAAAAGTGAATCCTCCTGCCAGATTCTGTGGCCATATCAAATGGAGTTTTTCCTTCTTTCTGGAAAGGTTCTATCACCATGGGTCAACGGGCTTCCTTGGGGATAAGAAACAGTTAAGCATTAACAATTTGGGGGTAAAATGTCAGCTGCACCTTCTGAAGTGGTGAGCACTTAATCTGAATCCATGCCTTTGGAATATGTAGAGTCAACCAAAATATCTAAGAACTGAATGACTTCATTTACTATTTAAAAAATCAACTGTGAGTGCTTTCTGTGGACTTGGCACTGTACAGACACCATGTGACACATTTTCTCAGTGTCATTAAACAAACATTTACTGAGTGCCTACTATGAGCTCGCCCTGTATTATCGTGAAATTCCAAATAAATCAAAGACTGAGATACTTGTCCTTGAGGCACTTCCAATTGGTCAGAGAAACATAATTCAGTTGTATGTGTACAAACACACTCAACCTTTAGTGCAGTGAAAATACTGTCCCAGCCTTGCCCTCTCTTTCCTTTGGGTTGCTAAAACCTCCCAAAGTTACTTACTTTCAGAATATACTCCAATGTATAAGGTCAGTGAAAGCCCTGAGGAATGCTTTCCAAATGCTTATAAAGCAAGAAAAATGTTTTTGAAAAAGTGGTTGACCCTTCTTTTGTCTCACTGAATAACATGAACATAACTCATCACTGCCAAGATTATGCTGGCAATAAACAGAATTTGTGGTTTTCAGGCTTGGGAGTTTTGCTTCAGTTTTTAATGACACAAAATGGTCACTAAATTGCTTTTTCTCCTCATGTACCCTGAATATTACTCTGTCCTTATAATTTAGTTCAGATATCTGTATTTAGTGATAGAATGGAAAAACTCTGCACAAAACGAGAAAATTACCTCTAACTGTTTCTTACAAATTCACTCAGTAGATCAAGATAGCTGTGCAAAGTGTCATGAATTACAGGTTTACAGGAATCTCACTATTTACTGCGATATTATTTCATTATATAAAAGTGACTTTTTTCTTGTACTGAATGTCAAAATCCATGCTCCTAACTAACTACAGTACTTGGAGGTTACTTTCATAACTGAATAACTTATCATTTCATGGATGTTAAGTCATTTCAGTGATCCTCAGTGCTGAAACAACAACAACAAAATTTTTCTCGATTTTGCTTCTTTGCTCTCTGGTTGACATGTTTTTAAGTTTATTACCATCAAAATGTGAAATGTTTATAAATATTACAAATAAAAATTTATAGATATTATTACAAATTAATGTGGAGGCTAGAGACAATAGGTTCATTTCACATCTCACTACACATTTTTCTTTAGATAAAATAGTTAAATTGTTAACTAAAATACATAAGTTTTTTGTTTAAAAAAATTTATGATACCATTAATCCAAATACAAATATTCATCACCCTGGGCAAAAAATGTGTCATGTGTTCTACAAAACTCGAGTCTAAATTGAATTTTTGTAAATTGTGTCATTTCCCCATTGATTTATATTACAGTATTAGAGATTATTTGTTTCAATTTCTGGACCAGTTGGCAGTAGTTTATAGCACTTGAGCCTATTTTTCTCACCTCCTTCATTTTCTGTCAATTACAGATTTATAAACAGATATTTAAGTGTACTAGGGAAACTCCAATTTAAAGAACTATCATGGAGAATTATTTCCAACAAAGTGAAGAAGACTTTAATAATGTGATTAGTTGCACCACAACTATTATGTTTGGTAAGTGTGTATCTTATTACAATGGCTCTCTTAAAGAGAGGTACCCCACTGGAAAGACAGATGCATGTGAGATAGGTATACGTCTCCATGCAGTAAAACTGGAAAGTCCGCTTTAAGACACATTGATGTCAAAACAATAGAAGTGATTTCTTAATGTAGACCAGTTCTAGATAATTATCAACAAGGGCATTTAACTGGACACTGCAGTTTAATAACCCTAGAGTCACCACTGCAGATGTCTACATTAACACAAGGTTTGAAAGGGAAGCAGATGGCTAGAAAACCCTTACTGAGATTCTTTAATGGTTTCCAAAGGTAGAACAGCAAGTAGCTTTTATGTAGAAATGATGTTCACCACATAGTAAAGCATGACTGAATATTTTATATAAAAAATCAAATTATTGTAGTTAGATTGAATAAAGCCAAGGCCAATCAAATGTGGAGTTAAGCTTCCCAGATAAATAATGGACCAGGTTTAGAGCAATAACTCTAAACTAAGCTATGAAAAAAAAAAAAGAAAAGAAAAACAAAAAGGAAAGGTAGATAGAATTAATGGTTTTCATAATATCATAGATTTCATTTTCCCAAATATGAATCCCAATTCCATTAAAGCTCCATTGCCTTGAAAACATACATAGAGGAGGTAGATCTAACAGTTTTCTGGGCATTAAAATTAATGTAAAACGGACACTAATATAACAGACAGTTTTGTGTTCTAATAATTGATATCCCAAAAAGATTAAAATCATAATGCAACTCCAGCTGATATTTTATGTTAAATAAGCAATGACTTTTGAAATCAGTGTCCTCACCAGCAAATCAAATACATTGTCTACCCAATGATATTCCTACCTGACAAATGACCAAACCACTCAAGTCCTGATGACCTGCAACCATGTACTAGAACTCTGCAAAAAGGATGTTCATGTCACTGTTGCAGGCAATTACAGATAAGCAATAGATAATGTAAGTAGTGAATGGTCTTATTGATCGAGGAAGGAAAAAAATATAGGTGCCTAAAATAGACTGTTTACTATCTGCTTCCTGCTGATAGTTTCTAGTAAAATACTACTTTTACCCACTTCCTAAGACACCTCTATCAAACAGGTGAAACAGGATAGTACAATGTTCCTCACCATCCCCATCTAGTTTCACCATTAGCCATGACAGGTGACAGATGACAGGTGTTTTGCATCACGTGGCCTAATTAGATATATAATGCTCTGAAACAACAGGTGAACCTCAATCTGAGGAAATCCAATACATAAATATCCAAATATACAAGATGGAAAAATTAGGGGTGTAGTATCATGATAAAATGATTATTAAATTTATGACTATGGATTGCAGAAGGTAAGACAAAAGACATGAAAATTGGTAGAAGTTTCAGTGCTATAGTTTAAATTTTGATCCACGGAGCAAAACTTCACACAATTCTTTCTTACTTGCCTTTCTCTCCTACAAACAGGGACTCAACCCTCTTCTCTCCATAGTTTCAGCCTCACTGGGGAGCAATCCATATGAAGAGCTCCTTCAAATTGAAGATATGTCAGCATCTTTAAGAGTGAAATCAGTGGTTCTCAAACTTTAGAATCATTTGGGGAGGTTTTTAAAATCCTGATGCCCAGACCACACTCCTTATGCAGTTATTATAAATCAAAACCAATGGGGGTGGCCCCAAGTACCAGTATTTCATAAAACGACCCAGATGATTACAATGTGAAGCCAAGTTTGAGAACCACTGGGTTAGATCTTAGGAAAATACAGCCTGTTTTTTTCAAAATAATTAAAATCCACATTTTCCTTTCAGAAATACATCTGTCATGTAAAGCAAACTAACAAATAAGAGAACCAACATTTCTTGGGGATTTTCAATGAATGTTTCTAGGCTTACCACCTGATATATCAACTACTGCTACTGAAATCAACAAACCAAAAAGTCTGCTTCCCAAAGACATGCTTCACAGAGGTCTGGTGCTATGTAAGTGCCAGGTTGGAGGTTAATATAATGACTCCTACTCACTGGTTCTCCTCCGTTGGTTATATTGTTGCTCCCTCTTAGAACTCATTTGAAATAGAATGGCTAAAAGTTCCTTATCAACCAAACTACATCATTTTCGGTATCAGACAAATGGAACTGTCACTCTTTCTTGTTTTAAGAGACAGGCTCTTGCTCTGTCACCCAGGATGGAATGCAGTAGTGCAATCACAGCTCACTGCAGCCTCAAACTCCTGGGCTGAAGTGATCCTCTGTTCTCAGCCTCCTACGTAGCTAGGACTACAGGCATGTGCCACCACATCTGGCTAATTTTTTAATTCTTTGTAGAGGCAGGGTCTCTCCAGGTTGCCCAGGCTGGTCTTGAACTCTGGGCCTCAAGCGATCCTCCCACCTCAGCCTCCCAAAGCACTGGGATTATAGGCATCAGCCACCATATCTGGCCTGGAACTGTCTTGATGTTAAAGCCAGATACCTAATTCTAGGTGTTAAATGCATGTATTAGTTTTTGCCATACCCTCCCACTTAGCTACTCTGCTTTCTATTCACTCCTTTTCCTTCATCTACCTACTCATACTTTTCTCTCTGAGGTCAATAACAGCAGCTCTGAGCAAGGGTTGACCATAACATTTCGGTTTACCTGTGTTGTCTCAGCATAATTATATTTTTTCAATATTTTCTCATGAAATCTTTCAAACATACACAAATGGTAAAAATGATTTTACAGTGACCACCACCTAAAATCTGCCATTAGCATATTACTGCACTTTATCACCCATCTGTTCATTGATCTTCTCTCTACCCATCTATTAGTCCATCCTATTTTTAGAAGCATTTCAAAGGAAGTCCAGAATAATTATTAATGGGCATCCTCTTTTACACTGAAAAGTATCCTAGTTTGGACAATAAATTCTACAATGACCCTATTCTGAAACAAATGTGGTGTGTGAATATGGTATAGCTGTGTAGCTATGGTGGTGCCAGGCACTGTGGAAGCATTAGATAAATACATGTGTGTGTGTTTCAATATTCAACTTAAGTTCAATTTGAATGAAAGAAACAAAATTACAATGACTGAATGCTGACTGATATTTTACTGCAAAAGAAAACTAGAAGATCAGAACAAGCAGAACTCATCCACAGGAATAACCAAATAGTGCTTTGTGGGACAGTCAGACTTGTGCTGAGCCTTGAAGGATGAGTAGAATTTGAATTGTTAGGCAGGCAGTGAGAGAGTAT
The DNA here is from genome assembly GCF_002776525.5 of Piliocolobus tephrosceles. Lineage (NCBI taxonomy): Eukaryota > Metazoa > Chordata > Mammalia > Primates > Cercopithecidae > Piliocolobus > Piliocolobus tephrosceles. The sequence continues at coordinate 49,501,310 of NC_045445.1, forward strand.
TTAGAATGGAAAGGAAAAACAGCATGAGCAATGATAGCTGTAGAAGAGCAAAAACAAGGCTATAAGAAGAACAAGAAAAAGAGCAAAGTCAAAGGATTCATGAACACATAGGCAATGTGTGGTGTCTAGGAATAATAAAATACTTCTCACCTTTACTAGTGAGAGTTGATAGTCATCTCACTGACTGAAAGGCCAAGTCATTGACAGGTCTTGAATGTTTACCTTGCCAGGCATTACCAGCAGAGCATCATGTGCAGTAACTGTCATCTATTCATCCCTTCTACCATGATTCCAGTTCTCAAATCGCCCACTTTCTATGCTGGAAGAAATACTAAGACAGATTCAGCCCTCATGCCAGAATATCTTAATAAGCTGTAATGATTCTTCATTATTTAAAGCAGAGGTTGCCATCCTCCTTTTTTTCAGATTTATTGGAAGCTAATCAATTGGGCTGTGAATTGTATCAGACAGAACTTATATGCATGAATAACTTCTTATTTCAGCAGTATCAAAATCAATAGTCTTTGAATCGTCTACAAAGCACTTCTGCATTCCAATTTATAATATATTGTGGCACACCTCAAGTAAATCCTGTACATACATATTATTTGTACCATTCTGTTCTTATTGTTGTTAGAATGCTCTTTTGCTAGAATGCAGGTGTGATTTTTTTTTCCTGTGGTTCCACACTTCCCAATCAAAGCAGATTAAGACACTTACTTTGGCTTTCCATGGCCTTAAGCTGACTTGAACTGAGATGGGCTCATGCCCAAATGGGAAGTAAATTAAATGGTTCTGGATGACATAAATGTTGATTCAACTTAAAGAATTCCTGTTGTTCTTTTGAGAACTGTTATGATCTCTGCTATGCCTGTACCATTGCTTAGATCTTGACTGCCTAGCTGTACTGGCCCAACCTTTGCCTGTATCTCTGAGTTCAGCCAAGACTTTAATTCTAGTTCTAACCTTTTATCCTCACTTCCATCAATGATCACCATTCACTATTTTTGGCTTCCTGAAAAGTTCATGTTCTATGCCTATAGTAAAATATTTTCAGGCCAGGATTGCTAACATTGCAATCACTACAACCACAAGCATGATTATTATACCATTCCTCCAAGGAACTTTAGACTCTTGGCAAAAATTTGGTCAGAATCTAAAGTTAATTTCTTGTTCTTCAGCAGAGGTTAAGCTCTCTTGGAGGACAAGAGGCTATTTTTTTAAATTGCTTTAAGAAGTCATGTTTGCTTTTGGTAGTGTTGTATTCTTAAAAGATAGAAAGCAGTACCAGGAAACGCAGACAGAAACCTAGAACTGTAAAATGACTTCATGGTGGATATACTGTTTTGGTCTTATATCTCTAAAACACTCGATGATTAACTAAAGAGTGAAAATCACAGGAGAGAAAAGAAGTTCTGGGAGTAACTGACAATAAAAGTGATCAGTTTGTGATTGTTTAAATCAGTGAAACATAATTTGGAATGGGCATTCCAGTAAGTCAGACATGTTTATTGAGCACCTATCATGTGCTACAAGGAGTCAAAAAGACTTATGAGATATGAGCACTGCCTTGCCAATAGTCTATATAATCTTCTGAGGAAGAGAAGAGTAATACATTTGAAACAAAAACAAATGATGGAAAGTGTCACTACTATAAATCTGTGTTCATAATAGTAAGTGCCATAGTTCAAAGGAGATCAGTGAAGGTTGATCTAGTCAAGAAAGGCTTCATGGACCAGAGAGGTTTGGATTGAGTGTTACAGGGTTTAGATTAGTGTGGAAGAGAAGTTAGGGCATTCCACTTAAGGAAAACAACATGTGTGGAGGGGAGAAAAACTCAGTGTGCTTCTAGGATAATGAAGGAGACAGATGACTACAGTAAATGGTGTGTGATGGGAAACATTAGTATGAGAGCTTAGATAGATAGGGTGGGCCATAATATGGAGGGTTTTAGATACCAGACTAAGAAGGTTTGACGGAGAGCAGGGAGCACAAATCACTGCAGATGTTAAGGATGAGATCTTGACACGATGATAACTAACATTGTGTATCACAGCTTGCGTATCACAGTATTGTGTATCATTGTGCATCATAGCTTGAGACAATAGTGTCTGAGACAAATGCTACAGTTACCAGTTATGCAAAGTTCTATCCTGAACAACATACTCCCACCCAGTGCCTGCCAATTTAATCATGTTCAAAATCAAAGACAAAGCAATTCACATTATTGCACTGAGTTATTCTTCTAAAGAGAGCCTACTCTGGGATGCGCTTGACACTAATGACATGCTCTTTTTCCCCATTAAAGAAGTAGGCAACAGTAATATTTAATATATTTTAATTTTGTGTGGCTACTGTGTCTCTAATTTCTCTCTTTGCATTAGGGTAATAGTGGTTCCCTTTGTCACAATGGTTATTGTTCATGTAACTGCCATGCACAGACTTCTATAGCAACTGCCATTCATGGATATCAGAGAATTAGGTAGGTTCATCAGGAACAGTCAGAGGATATGTGACATCAGCAAATATCATTTCACTTTTCAGTAAATCAAGAGGACCACCATTTTTATCACCCATTTGCTTCAAGAACTGATCAAGGTTCTAACATAAACATAAGCTGTTAATCAAAATACCATTTTCTTCTTTTCTAGAATTTCCATTGAGAGCCACCTTATATTTATTTTTGAATTTTTTATTTCTAATTTTGTCATATTTATGTCAGCTGAAGCCCCCATTCTTTTCTTATCCCTCTCTTCCTAAAGATTTTCTCTTCCATGCAATTTCTATGCTACTACATATAAATGGTAAACAAAAGCAATATATTCTTAATTTTGTCTTGTATACTTTAAAATTAAAATGAATGGTTTCATATTCACAGTAAGAATACAGTTTCATATTTAGGATAAGCATATAATTGACCATTCAAGCAGAATTCTACAATTGATACTATTAATAATTACACCAGGATAAAAGCATAAAGTGGGCCTGTTTGAGGCCCACTAGGATGTATGATCAACCTTCTGATACTGTACATATCCTCCGTTTTATGAAGTAATTTTTAAATTTCTGAATTTTATTTCTAAATTAATATACAGTAAAATTGAGTTTGTTATATAGTTATATGAATTTTAATATATGTATAGATTTATGTAACCAGTACCAGAATCAGGATACAGAACAGTTCAATCACCCCAAAACACTACCTAATGCCATCCCTTTGTAGTCACACTCTCCCTCTACTCCTAAACCCTAGCAACCATTCTGTCACTGTAGTTTTATCTTTTTGAGAATGTCATATAAGCAAAATGATACAGTATGCAACCTTTTGAGACTGGCTTCTTTCATTTAGCACACCATCTTTATGATTCATCCAAGTTGATGGGTGAATCAAAAGTTCATTTTTAATTGCTGAGTAGTGTCTCATTATGTAGATATACCATAATATGTTTTATCCATTCATCTGTTGATGCAAATTTGAGTTGTTTCCAATTGGGGGTTATTAGAAACAAAGCTTCTATACACATTCATGTACAGGTTTGTGTGTATAAGTTTTCATTTCTTTTGGATAAATGCCCAAAAGTGCAATTGCTGAGTTGTATGGAAGTAGTATGTTTACTTTTATAAGAAACTGCCAAACTGTTTTTCCAGAGTAACTGTACCATTTTACATTCCTACTGAAAATGTATGCAAATTTCAGCTGCTCTGCATTCTCCCTAGCACTGATAATTGTATTCTTAAAATTATTATTTTTGTCATTTTGATAGGCATATAGTGACATCCCATCATGGTCTTAAGTTGTATTTCCTTATTGGCTAATAATGTTGAGCATCTTTTTATGTACTTTATTTATTTGCCAACTATAAGTCTACTTTGGTGAAGTGGTTGTTCAAATCTTTTACCCATTTTTTAATTAGGTTGTTGGTTTCCTTATTCCTGAGTGTTGAGAATTCTTTATATAGTTTGGATTCAAGCCCCTTATTATATATGTGATTTGCCAATATTTCTCCCAGTCTGTGGCTTACCTTTTCATCTTCTTCACAGTGTCCTTCCCAGAGCAGAAGTTTATAATTTTTATGATGAACTCTTTTCTTAATCCTAGGTCATGAAAATGAATTCCTATATGTTTTTCTAGAAGTTTTATAGTATTGTGTTTTCTATTTTTTATCAAGAAACATTGCTGAACTCTTTGTAGTTCAACAGTTTGCCTGAATATTATTATTAGATTATTATTGTTATTATTATTATTTTGGGATGGAGTCTCACTCTGTCACTGAGGCTGGAGTGCAGTGGTGTGATCTCAGCTCACTGCAACCTCCACCTCACCGGTTTAAGCGATTCCCCACCTCAGCCTCTTGAGTTGCTGGGATTACAGGCGCATGTCACCAGGCCCAGTTTTTGTTGTTGCTGTTGTTGTTTTGTATTTTTAGTAGAGATGGGGTTTCACCGTGTTGGCCAGACTGGTCTAAAACTCCTGACCTCAGGCAATCCGCCCACCTTGGCCTCCCAACGTGCTGGGATTACAGGTGTGAGCCACTGCACCTGGCCCTCAATATTATTTTTAAATTTATATCAAGACAATCATTCTTTCACAATAAATTTTGGGTTGTTTACTTTCCAATACTCATAACTTTCATTTTTCTATTCTTATTTCCTGTTGCTTAGAAGTAGTGATAGTGGGCAAGATTATTTTGTCTCAAATGGTTTTTGGTCAATAACATTTATCTAATTTTAAAAGTTTTTTGTATAGTTTTCTAGGAGTTTGCTAGGAGTTTCTAAAATAAAATTATATGGAATTATATTAAGTGCTTTTTTAATCTGTTGAGATGGTTATATGACTTTTTTTCTTTAGGATTATCAAAGACATTAAATAATTTTTTAAAAAGTTAAACCATTCTTAAACATTTCTGGCATAAATTCAGATCAGCATGAGGTAGTATTTCATTAGTAAAATTTATTAATGGATTTAACCTGCTTATATTGTATTTATGACATTTAGCCTCCATGCATGTGAGGTAATCTGTAATTTATTTTTCTCAAAGTGTATCTATCTTGTTCGGGTAACAAGGTTACATTAGACTCCAAAAATTAATTCAGGGGAATTTTCCCTCTTTTTTAATTCTCTGAAGAAGTTATATAAAATAGAGATTATCTGTTCTTTAAAAATCTGATAAACTAATTTGTGAAATCCTCTAGGCCTGGTGATTTTTTTGTATGTAGATTTTTGACTATTGATACAATTTCTTTAATGTAGGTACTAGATTTATCCAGGTTAATTATTCTTCCTTGAGGCAGTTTTAATATATTTTATTTTTGCATGACAGTACCCATTTATTCAATTCTATGATTTATTTATTGTACAAAGCTTTTCAGGGTATTGTTACTGTGTTTTTAAATTTGACTGTATCTACAGTAGCATCTCCCTTTTCATTCCTAATACTGATGACTTGTCAAGTCTCTTTGTAAAACCTATGTTACAATAAGTTTATTTTGGTAGGTTTGTCTACTAATAATTTCAAAGACCAAATGCTGGTTTTCTTGATTCTCTACCATTTCTTTGTTTTCTATTTCATTCATTTCTCCTGCTATTTCCTTCCCTTTTCTAATCAACTGTATTGCTCCTTTTCTAACTACTTAAAGTGGACACAGCTCCTGTTAGTTCTCATTCTCTTACACATTCTACACTGAAAATTCATCTCTGGCATTGGGAGCATCCCACAAGTTTTGCTATATTGTGCCATCATTATTCAATTCTAAATATTTTCTACTTTCCCACATAACATTTTCTTAACCAATGAATTAAAGTGTTTTTAATTTCAAAATTTACAAGGACTTTTTGCTGTTTTTAAATTGATTTATACCTTGTTTGCAGTGTGGTCAGAGAAAGTGGTGCTTATAGAGGTTTTGGGGTATTTTTGAGATTTGTCAACTAGTACACAGTCAATTTTTAGAAATATTTCACATGTAACTCAAAAGAAAAAGTATTTTCTGTAATTATTATTTCTCTAATATTTTCTCTAATTATTGGGCCCTGAGTTCTTTTTATGTCCATTAAATCAAGTCTGTTTAACATAAGCACTGATTTTTTTTCTCCTTTCATATTGATTACTGAAAGTGATGTTAAAATCTTCAAATTTTAATCCTAGCACTTTGGGAAACCGAGGCGGGTGGATAACCTGAGGTCAGGAGTTCGAGACCAGCCTGGCCAACATGGTGAAAACCTGTCTCTACTAAAAATCCAAAAATTAGTTGGGCGTGGTTGTGTGCACCCGTAATCCCAGCTACTCGGGAGGCTAAGGAAGGATAATCGCTTGAACCTGGGACATGGAGGCTGCAGTGAGTTGAGATTGTGCCACTGCATTCCAGCCTGCATGACAGGAGTGAGACTCCATCTCAAAAAAAGAAAACTCTTCAAATATGAGTGTGAATATTTCAATGTTTCCTAGTATTTCTTTCAAATATTGCTTTATATATTTGAGACTAACTTGTTTAAAATATATATTTTCATAGTGAGTTTCGTCTTTTATCATTAAGTAGTGACCTTCCATCTCCCTAATAAGGCTTTTTGCTTTAAATATTTTTTCCTTACATCATCATTGTAATGCTGGCTTTTTTTCAGTTGATATTTCTCATCCATCTCTTTTATTCATTTATTTTCAATTATTCTGTGTTGTTTTACATTTCTCCCAGGTCAAGAGCATACAGTTAATATTAAAAATTTAATATGAACACCATGAAATACTATGCAACCATAAAACAGAATGAGATCATGTCCTTTGCAGGAACATGGATGGAGCTGAAGGCCATTATCCTTAGCAAATTGGCACAGGAATAGAAAACCAACTACCACATGTTCTCACTTATTAGTGGGAGCTAAATGATGAGAACACATGGATACATGGTGGGGAAAAACACACACTGGGGTCTACTTGAAGGTGGAGGGTATGAGGAGGGAGAAGATTAGAAAAATGAAAAATAACTATTGGGTACTATGCTTAGTACCTGAGTGACAAAATAATCTGTACAACATGCCCTCATGACACGACTTTACCTATATAACAAACCTGTATATGTACCCATGAATCTAAAATAAAAAGTTAAAAATACGTAAAATCCATTCTTAGCTTGCAGGTTGTACAAAAAAAAAAAAAAGTTAGCAGGCCCTATTTAGGCTGTGGGCTATTGTTTGCTCACCCCTTGGTTAGAATATTGCTCCCATGTTAAAATTCCAACTATTCATGTGAAATCTCAACAACCCTCCAACCAACACTTGGGACAATGATCTAGCTCTACTAGCCTTCTAAAGCTTTATAATTTTGTTAAAAATTTTTGATATGAGCTTCTAGGCCTTTGGCATATGAATTTCATTCCTTTACATTTTGAACTTAATTTTATACTTGAATTTATTTCTATCATTGTATGTCTTACTTATCACTCTTTTTATTTTCTTCTTTTTTCTCCTTCCTGCTTCATATTGAGTTTTTACAATTCCCTTCTGTCCTCTTCTACTGATTTGGATATACAGATTCTATTTAAATAATTTTCTTGATTACTCCTAGATTTTTAACATGCATACTTGACTTGAAGTCTAAAGTTGATCAACATCCCCTCTCCTCCTAGACTATAATATAAAAGCCTTAGAGAAAATGCAATTCTGATTATACTTACCTATTACAGTTTTCAAGAGTCTTAATCTATTTTGTACTTTATATTAGTTTGCTAGGGCTGCTGTAACAATGTACCACAAACTGAGTGACTTAAACAACAGAAATGTATTGTCTCACAGTTCTGAAGGCTAGAAGTCTAAGATCAAGAAAACAGACCCATGATCTCTCTGCAGGCTTTAGGAAAAGATCTGTATCTAGGCCCTGCCTCTAGCTTTTAATTGTTCCTTTTGCAGGTATGTGGCAGCTTATCTCCAATCTTCACATGACGTCCTCCCTGTGTGCTTGTCTCTGTGTCCAAAGTTCCCCTTTTAATAAGGACATCAGTCATGTTGTATTAGGTGCCCATCCTATCCAAGATAAGATTACCTCATCTTAACTCATTACATCTGCAACAAACATATTTCCAAATGTAAGGTCAAATACACAGGTACTGGGGCTTAGGACTTCAACATATGAATTTGAGGGGACATCATTCAAACTATACTTGTAACCGGTAAGTGGTTCATCAACATTATTACTATTTTACATGATACTTATTTACATTTACCTCTATTTACCAATTTCACTGTTCACCATTGCTTCATGCATCTAACTTCTTTCTGGATTTAATTTTCTTTCTTCTAGCACATATATTTTTAGTAGTTCTTTCACTAAGTCTCTATGAGTAGTAAATTATTTCAGTGTTCAGGGACATTTACATTTATTTTGATCACACTCTTTTATGATATTGAGTATAGATGTTCTAGATTTGTTATTTTCCTCAGCTAATATTCCTTTCTCTTTTAGCCTCATTCTTTTTCTTTTTCTTTATTTTTATAGATTTAGGGGCTACAAGTGCAATTTTATTACATGGATATACTATGTAGTGGTAAAGTCAGGGCTGTTAATGTTGTCATCACCCAAAGAGGGAACATTCTACCCATTAAGTAATTTTTCATCCCTCACCACCCTCCCACCCTTCTGAATCTCCAATATTTATTATTCCACTTTCTACGCCCATGTATACACATTATTTAGCTCCCACTTACAAGTGAGAACATGCATTATTTTACTTTCTGTTTATGAGTTATTTCACTTAAGATAATGGCCTCCTGTTCCATCCATGTTGCTGCAAAAGAAATCCAAAAAACAAAATTCATTCTGCTGCAAAATGACTTATTTTTATGGCTGAATAGTATTCCATGGTGCATATGTACCACATTTTCTTTATCCAGTCATCCATTGATAGACACTTAGGTTGATTTCATATCTTTGCTATTGTGAATAGTACTGCATTCAACATATCAGTATGAACATCTTTTTATACAAATGATTTATTTTCCTTTGGGTAGATACCTAGTAGTGGGATTGCTAGATCAAATGGCAGTTCAAGTTTTAGTTCTTAAAGAAATCTACATACTGTTTTCAATAAAGGTTGTGTTAATTTACATTCCCACCAGTGGAGTATAAGCATTCTCTGTTCTCCACAATCTTTCCAGGATCCATTATTTTTTACTTTTTAGTAATAGCCATTTTGACTACTATAAAATAGTATCTCATTGTAGTTTTAATTGGCATTTTTCTGATTCTTAGTGATGATTTATTTTCATATGCTTGTTGGCCATTTTAATGTTTTTAAAATGTCTGTTCACATCCTTTGCCCACTTTTTAATGAGGCTGTTTTTGTTGTTCTTGAGACATTTGAGTTCCTTGTAAATGCTTGATATTAGTCGTTTGTCAGATGCTTTCTCCCATCTTGCAAGTTATCTGTTCATTCTGTTGATTATTTCTTGTTCTGTGCAGAAACGTTTTAGTTTAATTACATCTCGTTTGTCTATTTTTATTTTTACTGGGTTTACTTTTGAGGTCTTAGTTATGAATTATTTTTGCCAAAGCCAATGTCCAGAAGAGTTTTTCCTAGATTTTATTCTAGGATTTTTTTTTTTTATTTTCAGGTCTTACATTTAAGATTTTAATCCATTTTGAGCTGGTTTCTGTATGTGATGAGAGATAGAAAATCCATGTAAAAACAAAAAAGAGCCCTAATAGCCAAAACAGTCCTGAGCAAAAACAACAAGGGTAGAAACATCACGTTACTTGACTTCAAATTATACTATGAGGCTATTGTAGCCAAAACAGCATGGTAGTGGTATAAAAATCTCCTTAAGCTGATAAGCAACTTCAGCAAAGTCTCAGGATACAAAATCAATGTGCAAAAATCATAAGCATTCCTATACACCAATAATAGACAAACAGAGAGCCAAATCATGAGCAAACTCCCATTCACAATTGCTACAAAGAGAATAAAGTACCTAGGCATACAACTTACAAGAGATGTGAAGGGCCTCTTTAAGGAGAACTACAAACCACCACTCAAGGAAATAAAAGAGGACACTAACAAATGGAAAAACATTCCATGCTCATGGATAGGAAGAAACAATTTTGTGAAAATGGCCATACTGCCCAAAGTAATTTATAGATTCAATGCTATCCTCATCAAGCTACCACTGACTTTCTTCACAGAATTAGAAAAAAAAACTACTTTAAATTTAATATGGAACTAAAAATGAGCCCATATAGCCAAGACAATCCTAATCAAAAAGAACAAAGCTAGAGTCATCACGCTACCTGACTTCAATCTATACTACAAGGCTACAGTAAACAAAACAGCATGTTACTGGTACCAAAACAGATATATAGACCAATGGAACAGAACAAACAAAATAGCACCACACACCTGCAACCCTCTGATCTTTGACAAACCTGACAAAAACCATCAATGGGTGAAAGGATTCCCTATTTTACAAATGGTGTTGGGAAAACTGGCTAACCATATGCAAAAAACTGAAACCAGACTCCTTCATTACACCTTATACTAAAATTCACTCAAGATGGATTAAAGACTTAAACCTAAGACCTAAAACCACAAAAACCCTAGAAGAAAACCTAGGCAATACCATTCAGGACATAGGCATGGGCAAAGATTTCATGATTAAAACACCAAAGGCAATGGCAACAAAAACCAAAATTGACAAATGGGATCTAATTAAAATAAAGAGCTTCTTCACAGCAAAAGAAACTATCACCAGAGTGAACAGGCAACCTACAGAATGGGAGAAGATTTTTGTAATCTATCCATCTGAAAAGGGCTAATATCCAGAATCTACAAGTAACTTGAATATATTTACAAGAAAAAAACGTACAACCCCATCAAAACGTGGGCAAAGGATATAAACAGACACTTCTCAAAAGAAGACATTTATGCAGCCAACAAACATATGAATAAAAGCTCATCATAACTGATCATTAGAGAAATGCAAATCAAAACCACAATGAGATACCATCTCACACCAGTTAGAATGGCAATCTTTAAAAAGTCAGGAAACAACAAATGTTGGAGAGGATGGGGAGAAATAGGAATGCTTTTACACTGTTAGTGGGAGTATAAATTAGTTAACCAGTTGTGGAAGACAGTGTGATGATTCCTCAAGGATCTAGAACCAGAAATACCATTTGGCCCAACAATCCCATTACTGACTATATACCCAAAGGATTATAAATCATTCAACTATAAAGACACGTGCACACATATGTTTATTGCGGCACTATTCACAATAGCAAAAACTTGAAACCTACCCAAATGCCCATCAATGATAGACTGGATAAAGAAAATGTGGCACATATACACCATGGAATACTATGCAGCCATAAAAAGGATGAGTTCATGTCCTTTGCATGCACATGGATACAGCTGGGAACCATCATTCTCAGCAAACTAACACAAGAACAGAAAACCAAACACCGCATGTTCTCACTCATAAATGGTAGATGAACAATGAGAACACACGGACACAGGCAGAGGAACATCACATACCAGGGCCTGTCGGAGGTGGGGAGCTAGGGGAGGGATAGCATTAGGAGAACTACCTAATGTAGTTGACGAGTTGATGGGTGCAGGAAACCACCATGGCACGTGTATACCTATGTAACAAACCTGCACATTCTGCACATGTATCCCAGAACTTTAAGAATAATTTAAAAAATATAGACACATAGATCAATGGAATAGACTAGAGAATGCAGAAATGAGGCCACATATTTACAGCCAACTGGTCTTCAACAAAATCAACAAAAACATACAGTGGGAAAAAGATACCCTATTCAATAAATGGTGTTGGGAAAATTGGGCTGCCATATGCACAAGAATGGCCTCAATTATTTTTGTTGTGAAGTCTATAGTTGCTCTATTTGCTGCTCCTTTATAGATGAGCTGCCTTTTTGGTGGCTTTTAACATTATCCATTTTTCTTTGGCGCTCTCCAGCTTCATTACATATGTGGATTCCTTTTTTTCATTTACTATGCTTGATGCTTGCTGAGTTTCTTAAATCTGCATGAGGTTTTCTGTCAGTGTTGAAGAATTATTAGCCATTATCTCTTTGAATATTGCTTTTCCACTATGCTAATTATACCTTCTAGCACCCCTTTTAGATATATGTTGAATCTTTTCATTCACATGTCTCTTAACCTCTCATATTTTGCCATCCCTTCATCCCTCTCTGTCGCATTGTGAGTGACTGCCTCAGTCTATTTATCAGTTTACTAATCTCTGTAGCTCCATATTATCCAATAATTAGCCCACAAATCAAATCATACTTTTCCTTTCTAAAACTTTTATTTTTTCTGTTGTAAATCTTTCGCTTTCAAAGCCTCTTGTTCAATTCTTAGGATTTTGACTTCTTTTTAGTCACTATGATAAACATTAATTTTGAATTATCTCCTGTATCTGTATTCTCCTATGTCTAATTTTTAGGGATATAATTCTATTGTTTGCTGTGTCTACTGACTTTCATCATGGTGAACTGTTTAGTCATGTGTTGGTAATATTTTATTGTGAATTTGTCTTATAAAGGGTTACTTTTTCTGCAACAATACCTTGTAGCCTGTATTGCCTGTTCCTCAAAAGCTCTTTTGACTTTGCTTCTGCCAGGAAACTCAGGGGAGACACCAGCTCAGAACTAATTTTTTGCTACCTTCTAAGTTTGGAGGTCATACAAAATGAAACTCCAAACACAAGCGAATTGTAAGCCTATAGTTACAAATCCTTGTAGGAGATTTTTTTCCCACCCAAATCTCAGGCAAAGAGCTAAATTCCTTGCCATTTCTCTGTGTGTATGATTTTTGTTGTTGTTGTTCACCCTTTTACTAAAGGTTAGAAATTCAAGGGTACCAGCTCTCCTCAGGGATCTATAATTCCAAAACCTCATTTCACAAACACCTGAGACCTCACCTCCTTTGTTACATGGTCATGAAAACCCACAATCCTAATTTACACAGTCTGACTGTACTGTACCCCACCCCTGATAGTTACAGTCTCTTTATCTGGCAAGTTGGAATTTTTGTATCATCCTGAAGGGTTATATTTTATCCAAATTTCTAAGGGTTAGTAACAGGATGTTATATGTATCTGCAATATTTCTGAAAACTGACCATATTTGTATTTTACCATCCACTCTTTTGGAAATTAATCATTTTAAATATATTTTCTTCCCAGCACTTTGGGAGGCCGAGATGGGCGGACCACAAGGTCAGGAGATCGAGACCATCCTGGCTAACACGGTGAAACCCCGTCTCTACTGAAAAAAAAAAAAAAAATACAACAAACTAGCCGGGCGAGGTGGCGGGTGCCTATAGTCCCAGCTACTCGGGAGGCTGAGGCAGGAGAATGGCATGAACCCGAAAGGCGGAGCTTGCAGTGAGCTGAGATCCGGCCACTGGACTCCAGTTTGGGCAACAGAGCGAGACTCCGTCTCAATATATATATATATATATATATATTTTCTACAATCAGTGATGATACTTCACACTTCAGCTTTGTTCTTATGCTCCATTGCAAGACTCAATCTAGTAGTTCTGATTAACACACATTTAAATGTTCAAAATAGATCATGGGCACCAATTCAAACACAATGGAGACTGGCTCTGTCAAAATGGATGTCAGCTATAAATAACTAAAATGCCTACACCAGTTCATACTGGGCGAATAGCAATCTGAGAAGGGGATGACCATCCTACCATAGCATGGTAAAGAAGGAATCTATGTTCTTGAAGGCTTCCCTATTTCTTACCTTCTCCTTCATTATTATTATCATTAAAATTAAACTTAATCATATTTTTGTAATCAAAATAAGGCTACTGGCAACAATATATTTCATTAGAATGCATGCTCTGCATTATATTATATGTGCTCCTTGCTATACCACCCATTCGTCAGATTCTGCCGGTTTCTGTGCATGTCCTATGTATGTCCACTTAGGATTTAATCTTTGCAGACAACTCATACATCGCATGGTGCTACATGCAGGCTTTTACCGTAAAACAATGCATGGAGAAAATATTTGATCTACTTTCTTACATAGTTTCCAAACATATACTAGGGAAAAGCAATATGAGAGACAAAGTAGAAACCACCTCTTCTAGTTCTTTCAAGTTGAGTCTCGCTTAAATTTTAAACACATGGACAGAGTTATCACCTTAAGTGAGGAAACAACTAACACAAAACAAGTCTGACTTTTACAATATAGGAGCACTACAAGTAACGAAATTGATGTAAAGCCAAAACATAGACCCTGTCTCCCTCTCAATATCCTCACTGTAAACTAGGGGTTCCACAAACTACTCCTACTGGCCAAATCCAGCCCATCCCATGTTTCTATATGTGACCCATGAGATAAAAACATTTTTGACATTTTGTAATGACCTAGAAAAATTTTAAAGAATATTTCATGACAAATGAAAATAATATAAAATTCAGATTTTTGTTCATAAATAAAATTTTATTGAAACACAGCTAGCTCATTCATTTATATATCATTCATGGCTGCTTTCATGCTACAATGGCAGAGTTGAGTAATTGCAAAGAGACTGTATGGCCTATGACCCTAAAGTATTTACTATTTGTCTCTTGACAGATAATGTTTTATTACCTCTGCTATGAACAATCACCTTCTTTCACCACGATTAGAAGTAGATAGGACTAAAAATGGGCAGGGCACTAAGCAAGGCACCCATGAGCAACGCACGGAAATGCTGTTGCCATAAATCCAGTCAAGAATAGCTATTAGAGCAAGACACTGTGCTTTGGATATTGTCCAGAAAGAACAAAAGAGCAACCAGGAATGAAAGTACCCTCCAATTTCTATACAATAGTGCTTATCGAAATACATGGCTGAATTTCAAACCTGTGTGAAAATCCAGACTTTGACAATTACAGCATTATTATGGTTAATAACATATTGAGAATGAATTTTTTAGTCTCACAGAAAGGTATTTGTTAAATTACACAGTTCTGTGGTCATATCTTTGTATAGGTACTCTATTCAATTTTATTTGTATACTTTTTAAAAATTTTTTAAGTTCTGGGTTTCATGTGCAGGACGTGCAGGTTTGTTACATCGGTAAAACGTGTGTCGTGGTGGTTTGCTGTACCTATTAACTCATCACGTAGGTATTAAACCCCACATCCCTTAGTTATTTATCCTGATGCTCTCTCCCTCTGCCCTTCCAACAGGCCCCAATTTGGGTTGTTCACCTCCCTGTGTCCATGTGTTCTCATTCTTCTGTTCTCACTTAGAAGTGAGAACATGTGGCGTCTGGTTTTCTGTTCCTGAGTTAGTTTGCTGAGGATAATGGCTTCCAGCTCCATCTATGTTCCTGCAAAGAACATGATCTCACTCCCTCCTATGGCTGCATAACACTCCATGGTGTATATGCACCATGGCTTCTTCATCCAGTCTATCATTGATGGGCATCTGGGCTGATTCCGTATCTTCACTATTGTGAATAGTGCTGCAATGAACATATGCATGCATGCATCTTTGTAATAGAATGATTTACATTCCTTTGGGTATATGTCCAGTAATGAGATTGCTTGGTCAAACAGTATTCCTTGTTCTAGATCTTTGAGGAATTGCTACACCGTCTTCCACAATGGTTAAGCTAATTTACATTCCCACTAACAGTGTAAAAGTGTTCCTATGTCTTTGCAACCTCACCAGCATCTGTTGTTTCTTGACTTTTTAATAATTGCCATTCTGACTGGTATGAGATGGTATCTCACTGTAGTTTTGATTTGCTTTTCTCTAATGATCAGTTATGTTGAGTCTTTTTTCATACGTTTGTTGGCCACATGAATGTCTTCTTTTGAGTAGAGTCTGTTCATGCTCTTTGCCCATTTTAAGCTCTTCCCAGTTCATCAGGCAGTTGGGCTGAGAGTGTTTTAAAATGGAACTGCTTGAAGGCTAGGTACAAACAGGTACAGAGAGCAAAGAAAGTAGATATTTAGAAGAAGAAAATACCAGTCCTGCTACATGAACTATAAAGGGGTATGGTGCAAGGTACAGCAAAGCTGTTCTCACCACTGCTAAACTCAAAGTTCCAGGATGTCAACAAAACCTCTTCATTGCCCTTCATCATTTGATACAGACAGATCAGTCTTAAACTACCATGAACTTGTTTTTCAAGGGGTATGTGCCCAGTTAGCAGCAATTGTTGGGGGCCCTTATTATTTCTACGAACTGATGTCTCATTTTATGAAGGTTCATGTCTTTTAATTTGCCTTAAAATTGTTTTGAGCTGAAATATGTGTCCATCTGTCCTAATATATTAGCATTTAATGAATATGTTTATATATACCTTATGTTTAATTTCTTATTTTATAGGCTTTAATGATATTCCTTCAGTCTTTATTTGTCTGGACTGAAAAGTTCCAATATTTTAGTTCATCTTGGATCTCTCTGAATTACATTGGAAAATTTGGGATGCCATTATATCACTGACTCAACAACGTGGATTTGCTTCTGATTCTGGATTTTGTGACAGATATGCCTATGGCAATTTTATCTGGACATTCTTCAACTCTGATGCATTGTTTTAAGATATGGCAACCAAAAATGAGCATAGTATAATGGAATGTAGAAATAGAATACTGTTAGGATGGACTCAGATTGAGATCTTTTGATGTAGTACAGGATATTCTGGATATCAGCTTACCCTTAGCTGTTCATTCCCCTGACAACATATTTATTCCCCACAGTTCTTGTATACCTTAATTATATCCAGTTTGACTATCTGCAGAAAGCACACAGAAATATTGAATGACTTTTGTGTCCATCATCCCTCCCAGCAAGAAATCTGATATTCCCTGAGACAGCTCAGGGACATCATGCAGTGTCTAAATGGCTTTCAGCAAAAGCTACAACATGGGCATCCACATTTAAAGATCTCTGGGTTGAGGTTCTTGCTAATAATAAAAATTCTCCTAAGGCCTTACCACCTCTCTGCACATATATTCTACAACAAATTGCAACAGGATGAAACAGTGAAGCTACAAGTTGCAACAGGGTGAAGCGGTCATTGTAGAAGGTAATGGAGTTGCTTTTAAACATTCATTCAGTCTTTCAGTTGGATAGGCTTTACCTCATCCCGAGCTCCAGCAATGCACCCAATACCCAGACTGGTATGAGTCAATCAGAGTAATTCTATTCCCTAGACACATTAATTGGTTTAAGGGCACATAAAACAGAGAAAGCACAGTGCTTTTGTTCAATGGCTAAAAAAGAGATATCCATTCTTTCTCCAATATGTGACTATGAAAGCAAGTAGCCCCAATTAATGTTGGCCAGTCAGGGGACAAAGCTGATACTAGCAAAAAGGCAGAGTCAAAAGAATTAAAGAGAAATATGTTGAGGCTCTTATGAAACTACATAAAGACTATTTCAGAACTTTTGTATAGCATGAACCAATATTTATATGCATAAGCCAGTTTAAATTTTTTTCTATTCCTTATGATCAAGAGCATCTTAACTTACAGGTTCACATATAATTAGATACAAAATGTAAATCATTTGTGACAAATGATAAAGAAACTATTTTCACATTGACTTATTTCACAGTAATTTTGTCTTTGTTTCTAATGAACCGTCACTGACTTAGTTTTTAAATTTCTTTGCTCTTGCTCACCTTTTGGTAAACAGGTATCTTTAAACTTTCTTATTCACAAGGCAGTCTCTCCATTTAAAGCAGGAGTTAGAAACTACAGCCCATTATGTGCTTTTGTAAACAAATTTTGTTTGGAACATAGCTAAGCTTATTCGTTTACTTATTGTCAATGGCTACTTTCACACTGTAATGGAAGTTAAATAGTTGTCACAGAGACTGTATGACCTACAAAACTGAAGATATGTACTATCTCGCCCTTAACAGAAAATGTTTGCTGACTCTTAAAAGAATACTGCAGTAAATCATTTTTCAAAAATTGAGGCTGCATATACCATGGGTACTGTATTAGTCCGTTGTCACACTGCTGTAAAGAACTACCTGAGATTGCCTACTTTATAAGCAAAAGAGGTTTAATTGACTCACAGTTCCACGTGGCTGGAGAGGCCTTGGGAAACTTACAATCATGGTGGAAGGTGAAGGGGAAACAAGCCACGTCTTACATGGTTGCAGGAGAGACAGAGTACACAGGGGAAACTGCCACTTTTAAAACCATCAGATCTCATGAGAACTCCCTATCATGAGAACAACATGGGGGAAATCCGTCCTCATGATCCAATCACTTCCCACCAGGTCCCTCCCTTGACACATGGGGATGACAATTCGACATGATGTTTGGGTGGGGACACAGAACCAAACCATTATCAGGTACTAAGAATGTGTTTGTTGATTGAGTGTCTGCCTCCCTTCCTCAGACAACTCAGCTCAATTCAGTTTTGAAAACTTACAAATAAATAGGCCTACCTTCTCCTTTTTGTATGAACCCTTTGATAAAGACCATAAAAGGAATCAAAATTTTCTCTTTTGTTAACTTTTAAGTTCAGGGGTACATGTGCAGGTTTGTTATATAGATAAACTTCTGTTATGGGAGTTCTGTCAAGGAAGTAAAACAGGGTTTGCTATACAGATTATTTCGTCACCCAGGTATTAAACCTAGTACCCATTATTTATTTTTCCTGATCCTCTCCCTCCTTTCAACCTCCACCCTCTGATAGGCCCCAATGTGTGTTCTTCCCCTCTATGTGTCCATGTGTTCTCATAATTTAGCTCCCAATTATAAGTGAAAACATGTAGTATTTGGTTTTCTGTTCTTGCATTAGTTTGTGAAGGATAATGGCCTTCAGCTGCATCCATGCCCCTGCAAAGGAAATGATCTTATTTTTTATGGCTGCATAGTATTCCATGGCATATGTACCACATTTTCTTTATCCAGTCTATCATTCATCAGCATTTAGGTTGATTCCATGTCTTTGGTATTGTGAATAGTGATGCAATGAACATACATGTGCATGTGTCTCTATAACAGAATGATTTCTATTCCTTCAGGTATATACCCAGTAATGGGATTGCTCAGTCTAATAGTATTTCTGGTTTTAGGTCTTTGAGGACTTTGTCAGACTGTCATATACAATGGTTGAAGTAATTTACATTCCCACCAATAGTGTATAAGCGTTCCTTTTTCACCACAACCTTGCCAACATCTGTTATTTTTTGACTTTTTAATAATAACCATTTTGACTGGTGTGGGATGGTATCTCATTGTGGTTTTAATTTGCATTTCTCAAATAATCAGTGATGTTGGGCTTCTTTTCATATACTTGTTGGGTGCATGTATGTCTTCTTTTGAGAAGTGTCTGCTAATGTCCTTTGCCTGTTTTTATTGGGATTGTTTGTGTTTTGCTTGTTGATTCAAGCCCCTTACAGATTCCAGATATTAGGCCTAAGTCAGATGCATAGTTTTCAAATATTTTCATTCTGTAGATTATCTGTTTACTCTATTGACAGTTTTCTGTTGTGCAGAAGCTCTTTAGTTTAATTAAATCCAATTTGTCAATTTTTGCTTTTGTTGCAATTGCTTTTGGTGTCTTCAATCATGAAATCCTTGCCCGTATCTATGTTCTGAATGGTACTACCTAAGTTGTCTTCCAGGATTTTTAGTTCTGGATTCTACATTTAAGTCTTTAATCCATCTTAAGTTAATTTTTGTATGTGGTGTAAGGAAAGGATCTAGTTTTAATCTTCTGCATATCACTAGCCAGTTATCCCAGCAACATTTATTGAATAGGAAATCCTTTCCCCATTGCTTGTTTATGTTAAGTTTGTCGAAGATCAGATAGTTGTAAATGTGTGGTCTTGTTTCTGGGTTCTCTATTCTGTTCCATTGGACTATGTGTCTGTTTTTGTACTAGTACCACGATGTTTTGTTAGTGTAGCCTTGTAGTATAGTTTGAAGTCGGGTAGAGTGATGTTTCTAGCTTTGCTCTTTTTGCTTAGGATTACCTTGGCTATTTAGGCTCTTTTTTGATTCCATATGAATTTTAAAATAGTTTTCACTAGTTCAATAAAGAATGTCAATTGTTGTTTAATAGGCATAGCATTGGATCTATAAATTGCTTTGGGCAGTATGGCCATTTTAACAATATTGATTCTTCCTATCAACAGGCATGGAATGTTTTTCCATTTGTTTGTATCATCTCTGATTTCTTTGAGTAGTGGGTTATAGTTCTCCTTGTAGAGATCTTTCACCTCCCTAGTTAGTGGTATTCCTGGGCATTTTATTCTCTTTTCAGCAATTGTGAATAGAAGCACATTCCTGATTTGGTTCATGGCTTGGCTGTTGTTGGCGTATAGGAATATTAGTGATTTTGCACAGCGATTTCGTATCCTGAGACTTTGTGAAGTTGTTTATCAGCTTAAGAACAGTTTTGGCTGAGACAAACTATCAGAAGACAAGAAATAATCAAAGTCAGAGCTCAACTGAAGGAGACAGAGACACAAAAGCATTCAAAAGATCAACATATCCAGGAGCTGTTTTTTTTTTTAATAAAATAAAATAGACTACTAGCTACACTAATGAAGAAAAAAGAGAAGATTCAAATAAACACGATGAGAAATGACATAGGGATATTACCACAGACCCCCACAGAAATACCAACAACCACCAGAGAATATTATGAACATCTCTATGTACACAAACAAGAAAACTGGGTATAAATGGATAAATTCCCATACACATACACCTTCCCAAGACTGAATCAGGAAAAGACTGATTTACTGAACAGACCGATAATGAGCTCCAAAACTTAATTAGTAGTAAATAGCCTATCAATGAGAAAAATCCCAGGACCACACAGATTCACAGCTGAATTCTACCAGATGTGCAAAGAAGAGCTGGTACCATCCCTACTGAAAATATTCTCAAAAAATAAGGAAGAGGGACTCCTACCTAACTCATTCTATGATGCCAGCATAATTCTGTCACCAAAACCTGGCAGAGATACAACAACAAAAGAAAACTTCAGGCCAACATTCTTGATGAATATCAATACAAATATTCTCAACAAAATGCTGACAAATTTAATCCAGTAGCACATCAAAAAGCTTATTCACCATGATCAAGTAGGCTTTATCTCTGGGATGCAAGCTTTGTTCAATATATGCAAATCAATAAATGTGAGTCATTCCATAAACAGAACTAAAGACAAAAACCGCATGATTATCTCAATAGATGCAGCCAAGACTTTCAAAAAAATTCAACATCTATTCATGTTTAAAAAAAAAAACTTTCAATAAACTAGGTATTAAAAGAATGTATTAGTCCATTCTCAAACTGCTATGAAGAAATACCCAAGACAGAATACTTTATAAAGAAAATAGGTTTAATTGACTTACAGTTCTGCATGGCTAGGGAGGCCTCAAGAAACTTATAATCATAGCAGAAGGCACCACTTCACAGGGTGGCAGGAGATAGAATGAGAGTCGAAGGGGGAAGCCCATTATAAAACCATCAGATCTCCTGAGAACTCACTCACTATCATGAGAACAGTATAGGGGAAACCGCCCCCATGATCCAATTTTTTCCACCTGGTCCCGCCCTTGACAGGTGGGAATTATTACAATTCAAGGTGAGATTTGTGTGGGGACACACAGCCAAACCACATCAAGGAACATAACTCAAAATAATGAGAGCCATGTATAACAAACCCACAGCCAACATTATACTAAATGGGCAAAAGCTGGAAGCATTCCCCTTGAAAACTGGCACAAGACAAGGATACCCTCTCTCACCACTTGTATTCAACATAGTATTGGAAGTTCTGGCCAGGGCAATCAGGCAAGAGAAAGAAATAAAGAGGACCCAAATAGAAAGAGAGGAAGTCAAACTATCCCTATTTGCAGATGTCATGATCCTATATCTAAAAAAACCCCATAGTCTCAAAATTTTCTTAAGCCGACTCATTCACTAAAACTTGTATATATCCGTAGTATTCACCCACATCAAAAATTCTCTTCTTCTGGAAACATGGAAGACTGTATTTCTCAGCTTCTCTCTGCCCCCTTAAAATTAGGCAAAGCCAGGTAATTAGTTCTGACCAATGGCCCGTGAGGAGAAGTGAACATATGTCATTTCAGAGATGAGGCTGAAACTATCAGATCAAGGCAATCTAAACCCCTGAGTCACTGTATGGAAACGGGTTCCCTGGAAAGCAACCTGGACTCTCAGAAGAAATAAACTTCTATTGGGTCAAACCACCGAAATGTGAGAGTTGATTATTACTGCAGCCTACCCTAGCCTCACACAACTTAACTGAAATAATTTATTACACATCTAATTCTACATATATATATACACACACACACACACATATATATATACACATACACATAAAATGATGTGATGTTATACATGAAGAATAGGTTTTAAAAACTTGAATTCAATCAAACCCCATCTTGATTGTGGTTGTCTGCTCTGAGTGTAGAAAAATAAGAGTCTGAATTTCAGAAACAAGTTCTCTATCCTGAGTTAACAACAAGACTAAGGTGGAAGGGATTATATTTTAAACAATTTCAAGTAATGTACTTTGAGCTCATATTCCTGGTCTGTGTAAGGGGCTTCTTAGGAAAGCTGATCACAAATTGCTTTGTATTTCTCTCATTTCTGCAGGGGAGGAGGAAGTAGAGAAATATTGACAGAGGTAGGTAATAGAATCACTGAAATGGAAGTGGCCTTGGAGGGTCACTAAGTCCATTATTCTTTACCCAGGCCAGGTTAGAGCCATCCTAAACCTGAAAGTTAAAGAATATTGGTGAAAGATTTCCAAGCTTTTGTCACTGACTAATTAAAGATATCCCATGGTCCATGCAGTACACCATTTTCTCTCCAATAGTAACACCAGGCACAATTCTGTAGGAAAGTAGGACATTTGTCTCCTAAAACGCCAGCATTGAAAGCTTACAGAACTGATGCAAACATACCTAATTTGCCATTAAAATACTATTATAAAGCTTTTGCCCATTGACCTGTTTTTATTATCAATCTGAAAAAAAGTTCCTCCCAATAAAATTCCTTGAAATAACTCTCACCAAAATGCCTCCTGTTTCAGTCAAAATCTTCCTCTTCTTGTCTATTCTCAGTGCAATATGAAAACAGCTGTCAAAGGGGATTTGTAGAGATGCCCCTGGGTCAGGGGCTGCTACAAAGGCTAGTAAAGTTTTGCAAACAAAATTACACAGCTTGCTATGAATACTACTAACCAGGGCATGGTGCAGTCTTACTGCTCTTAGTGATGCAAGAGGATATTAAGGTTTCAAATGTTCATTCAGTGAGAAAAAATTCACTGGTCTACTCCCTACTCCATACTATGTTAAATCTATATTGTGATATTTTCTCTCAACTGTATATTTATTTAAGGGCTAGGGATTTATAAGGACCTTAGGAATAGGTCCTTATATATATTGTACATATATAAAATCAGAGGATCAGGGAGTAATTTTCCCATTTTTGTCCTTGTAAACATATAGGTCTAAAGCACATGCCAAGCAGCAGAAATGAATCATCTGCAGAGGACCACAAGCTGTCGTTTAAACCCTAGTCGTATCTTTTCACTTCACTCTTTTCTCTCCATTATGTATCCCTTCTGGCCTTGGAGGCAAAAATACATTAACCATCAATTTATTCTCTGTGGCAAACTTTGCCTCTCAGCCTTATCAATCCATTAAGTAAACCCCATTAAATTGGTCGTCACTTTGCAAAAATGGCAGACCGCTCCAGGGAAAAAGGAGAGTTATAATACTGCTGGGAACAATCAAACAGTTAATGACAACTCAGGGAGAAGAGGGGAACTTCTGGGGTTACTCTCCTTTCACTTGTGGCCACACTGTCTGGTCTTATAAGCCAGTATTACAGCAGTTGATCATTTATAACTTCAAAAACAGTTTTCCTCAAAATTCCAGCTATTTTTGTAGTAAGACTACAGTTCGTGGACCAAGCAGGGGTGTACTGTAAATAAACTTACTAGGCATTCAAAGCTGGCAAGTCCTCCCTCACTAATCTGCCAATCCCATAGCTTTCTCTAATAGCCCTGGTGTGTTCCTTCATTGCCTCAGAAATTATTTTGCACAGTGAAATACTGAAGTGAAAATTTGTATTCCAGAGATTTTATGACTATGTTTATTCTAGAGATTTGAATACAAATATATTCATATTTACTCTCTCTCTCTTCCAGTGTCTCCTTCCCCACTTCATAAATCCCTATTAGACATGTTCGGAATACAGAATATTTACCAAAAATCCTTTTATTTTCCAATGAGCCAAGTCACTGCCCTCAGTTCTATCTATTCATTTTCCTCTTATTTCCATTTTTGCTTTTCTCATGCCACTAGCCTCTATCTCATCTCTTAGTACACAGATAAATCCTTTGAACTGACCTTATTTTGCCATATTTGTCTTTCATTATTTTCCTATACATACATGCATTGATGATTTTAGCTCTTCTAGCTCTTCTTATATTGGTGGGAGGAGCAGGTAGGTGTTATTTAGACTGTATTCCTTAGATTTCATAGAGTATCTGGGGGTTGGGTTTCTCCCCCTTATTAAATGATACTGAACTGCTTCTTCCCAACCCCTGTACACATGCACACAAAGAGAACTTTAAAGGTAAAGTGTCACATAAAGGTAAAACACAAGATCGATAGCTTTAAGGAGTATGTGTATATCTCAGAATGTGCACATAGTCATGCATTCACAGAGTGTACTTACACAAACCTAGATTATAGCCTACTATAGATAGGTCATATGGTATAGCCTATTGCTCCTAGGCTACAAATGTATACAGCATGTTACTGTACTGAATATTGTAGGCAACTGTAACACAAAGGTCAGTATTTGTGTATCTAAACAGATCTGAACATAGGAAAGGTACAGTGAGCAATAACACACAGAGCTGTCATCTCCTGTGATAACAATGTCTTCTGGCATATCTCCTGAAGGACCCGCCTGAGGCTGTTTTACTGTTGACTTTTTTTTATAGGTAGAAGAAGCACACTCTAAAACAATGATAAAGAGTATAGTACATACATAAACCAGTAACATAGATGTTTATAATCATTATTAGGCATTAAGTACTGTACACAATTGTATGTGCTATACTTGTATATGACTGGCAATGCAGTAGGTTTGTTTACACCAGCATTATCACAAGTAGGTGAGGAATGCATTGTGCTATGATGGCTATGACTTTACTAGATGATAGAAATTTTTCAGATCCCTTATAATTTTATGAGACCATCGTCCTATATGTGATTCATCATTGACCCATGTTATGCAGCAAATGAGTATATGTGCATCTGTAAATAAAATGTATTGAAGTGAAATTCATATAACATAAAGTTAACCATTTTAAAGTGAACAATTCAGTGGCATTCAGTACATTCACAAGGCTGTGTAATCACCATCTCAATCTAGTCCCAGAACATTTTCACTAATCCCTAAGCAAAGCCCCATAGCCATTAAGCATTTTCTTCATCATCTCTGCCTCACCTTAGCCCTTGAAACTATTAATCTGCTTTCTGTCTCTATGGATTTGCTTATTCTGGATTTTCATATAAGTGGATTATACAATATGTAGCCTTCTACATCTGCATCTGACTTCTTTAATACAGCATATTTTCAGGGTTCATCCAC
Source organism: Piliocolobus tephrosceles (assembly GCF_002776525.5). NCBI lineage: Eukaryota > Metazoa > Chordata > Mammalia > Primates > Cercopithecidae > Piliocolobus > Piliocolobus tephrosceles. The sequence goes on from NC_045445.1 coordinate 49,526,970, forward strand.
ATTGTGGCTTTAACTTTTATGGCTAAATAATATTCCACTGTATGTATGTACCATAATTTGTTTACCCATTTATCCACTGATAAACTTTTGGTCCATTTGCACCTTTTGGCAATTGCAAGTAGTGCTGCTAGAAACATGGCTGTACATGTATTTGTTGGAGTCTCTGCTTTCAGTTATTTTACATATATATCTAAGAGCAGATTTGCTGGGTCATATGGCAATTCTCTGTTTAACCTTTTGAGAAACTGCCAAACTGTTTTCCACAGTAACGGAACCAATTAACATCCCCACCAGCAATCCAGGAGTGTTCCAATTTCCCTGCAACTTTGCTGTTTGTTTCTTTTTTTATTATTATAGCTATACAAATAGATGTGAAATGGCACCTCACTGTTTTTTTAATTGCATTTCCATGATTAATGATGTTGAGCATCTTTTTACAGGATTGTTCGCAATTTACATATCTTCTTTGAAACAATGACCATTGCTATTTTTTAAAGTTGTGTCCCTTATCTTTTCATTGTTGAGTTGTGAGAATTCTTTATATATTCTGGATACTAATATCTGATTAGCAATATAATTCATAAATATTTTTCCCATTCTGTACATTATCTTTTCACTTTCTTGATCATGGTTATACATAAAAGTGCTTTGTTTTGATGATGTTAACAAATATTTTAACTAAACTCGAATTCAATTTTACACATGCCAAAAAGAGAAGAGTCATGAATGATAGAGGAGACACAAAGATAGGAATGTGGGGAGAAGGGGAAAGGCAATACACTCAGAAGACGAATGGTTAAGAAGTGAATGGCGGGGACCCGGAGCAAGATGGCCGAATAGGAACAGCTCCAGTCTCCAGGTCCCAGCACTAGTGACACAGAAGACAGGGGATTTCTGCATTTTCCACTTTGGTAATGGGTTCATCTCACTGGGGAGTGCCAGACAATCGGTGCTGGTCAGCTGGTGCAGCCCGACCAGTGAGAGCTGAAGCCTGACAAGGCATCACCTCACCTGGGAAGTGCAAGGGGGAAGGGAATCCCTTTTCCTACCCAAGGGAAACTGAGACACACAACACCTGGAAAATCAGGTAACCCCCACCCTAATACTGCACTTTACCAAGGGTCTTAGCAAACGGCACACCAGGAGATTATATACCACACCTGGCCAGCAGGGTCCCACGCCCACTGAGCCTCCCTCATTGCTAGCACAGCAGTCTGGGATCTAACTGCAAGGCAGCAGAGAGGCTGGGGGAGGGTCGCCTGCCATTGCTGAGGTTTAAGTAGGTAAACAAAGCCACCAGGAAGCTCGAACGGGTGGAGCCCACAGCAGCTCAAGGAGGCCTGCCTATCTCTGTAGACTCCACTTCTGGGGACAGGACACAGATAAACAAAAAGCAGCAGAAACCTCTGCAGATGCAAATGACCCTGTCTGACAGCTTTGAAGAGAGCAGTGGATCTCCCAACACTGAGGTTGCGATCTGAGAACAGACAGACTGCCTGCTCAAGTGGGTCCCTGACCCCTGAGTAGCCTAACTGGGAGACATCCCCCACTAGGGGCAGACCGACACCCGACACCTCACATGGTGGGGTACACCCCTGAGACGAAGCTTCCAGAGCAAGAATCAGACAGGAACAATCACTGTTCAGCAATATTCTATCTTCTGCAGCCTCCGCTGCTGATGCCCAGGCAAACAGGGTCTGGAGAGGACCTCAAGCAATCTCCAACAGACCTACAGCTGAGGGTCCTGACTGTTAGAAGGAAAACTAACAAACAGAAAGGACACCCACACCAAAACCCCATCAGTATGTCACCATCATCAAAGACCACAGGCAGATAAAACCACAAAGATGGGGAAAAAGCAGGGCAGAAAAGCTAGAAATTCAAAAAATCAGAGTGCATCTTTCCCTCCAGAGGAATGCAGCTCATCGCCAGCAACAGATCAAAGCTGGACAGAGAATGACTTTGACGAGTTGAGGGAAGAAGGCTTCGGTCCATCAAACTTCTCAGAGCTAAAGGAGGAATTACGTACTCAGCACAAAGAAACTAAAAATCTTGAAAAAAGAATGGAAGAATGGATAACTAGAATAATCAATGCAGAGAAGGCCATAAATGAACTGACAGAGATAAAAACCATGACATGAGAAATACGTGACAAATGCACAAGCTTCACTAACCGACTCAATCAACTGGAAGAAAGAGTATCAGCGATTGAGGATCAAATGAATGAAACAAAGCGAGAAGAGAAGTCTAAAGAAAAAAGAGGAAAAAGAAATGAACAAAGCCTTCAAGAAGTATGGGATTATGTGAAAAGACCAAATCTACGTCTGATTGGGGTACCTGAAAGTGAAGGGGAAAATGGAACCAAGTTGGAAAACACTCTTCAGGATATCATCCAGGAGAACTTCCCCAACCTAGTAGGGCAGGCCAACATTCAAATTCAGGAAATACAGAGAACGCCACAAAGATACTCCTCGAGAAGAGCAACTCCAAGACACGTAATTGTCAGATTCACCAAAGTTGAAATGAAGGAAAAAATGTTCAGGGCAGCCAGAGACAAAGGTCGGGTCACCCACAAAGGGAAGCCCATCAGACTAACAGCAGATCTCTCAGCAGAAACTCTACAAGCCAGAAGAGAGTGGGGACCAATATTCAACATTCTTAAAGAAAAGAATTTTCAGCCCCGAATTTCATATCCAGCCAAACTAAGTTTCATAAGTGAAGGAGAAAGAAAATCCTTAACAGACAAGCAAATGCTTAGAGATTTGGTCACCACCAGGCCTGCCCTACAAGAGACCCTGAAGGAAGCACTAAACATGGAAAGGAACAACCAGTACCAGCCATTGCAAAAAACATGCGAAAATGTAAAGACCATCAATGCTAGGAAGAAACTGCATTAACAAACGAGCAAAATAGCCAGCTAATATCACAATGACAGGATCAAGTTCACACATAACAATATTAACCTTAAATGTAAATGGACTAAACAAATGGTCCAATTAATAGACACAGACTGGCAAATTGGATAAAGAGTCAAGACCCATCAGTTTGCTGTATTCAGGAGACCCATCTCACATGCAGAGACATACATAGGCTCAAAATAAAGGGATGGAGGAAGATCTACCAAGCAAATGGAGAACAAAAAAAAGCAGGGGTTGCAATCCTAGTCTCTGATAAAACAGACTTGAAACCATCAAAGATCAAAAGAGACAAAGAAGGCCATTACATAATGCTAAAGGGATCAATTCAACAGGAAGAGCTAACTATCTGAAACGTATGTGCACCCAATACAGGAGCACCCAGATTCATAAAGCAAGTCCTTAGAGACTTACAAAGAGACTTAGACTCCCATACAATAATAATGGGAGACTTCAACACCCCACTGTCAACATTAGACAGATCAAGGAGACAGAAAGTTAACAAGGATATCCAGGAATTGAACTCAATTCCGCACCAAGCAGACCTAATAGACATCTACAGAACTCTCCACCCCAAAGCAACATAATATACATTCTTCTCAGCACCACATCACACTTATTCCAAAATTGACCACATAATTCGAAGTAAAGCACTCCTCAGCAAATGTACAAGAACAGAAATTATAACAAACTGTCTCTCAGACCACAGTGCAAACAAAATAGAACTCAGGACTAAGAAACTCAATCAAAACCGCTCAACTACATGGAAACTGAACAACCTGCTCCTGAATGACTACTGGGTACATAATGAAATGAAGACAGAAATAAAGAGGTTCTTTGAAACCAATGAAAACAAAGATACAACATACCAGAACCTCTGGGACACATTTAAAGCAGTGGGTAGAGGGAAATTTATAGCACTAAATGCCCACAAGAGAAATCTGGAAAGATCTAAAATTGACGCTCTAACATCACAATTTAAAGAACTAGAGAAGCAAGAGCAAACACATTCAAAAGTTAGCAGAAGGCAAGAAATAACTAAGATCAGAGCAGAACTGAAGGAGATAGAGACACAAAAAACCCTCCAAAAAATCAATGAATCGAGGAGCTGGTTTTTTGAAAAGATCAACAAAATTGATAGACTGCTAGCAAGATTAATAAAGAAGAAAAGAGAGAAAAATCAAATAGATGCAATAAAAAATGACAAAGGGGATATCACCACCGATCCCACAGAAATACAAATTACCATCAGAGAATACTATAAACACCTCTATGCAAATAAACTAGAAAATCTAGAAGAAATGGATAATTTCCTGGACACTTACACTCTCCCAAGACTAAACCAGGAGGAAGTTGAATCCCTGAATAGAACAATAGCAGGCTCTGAAATTGAGGCAATAATTAATAGCCTACCAACCAAAAAAAGTCTAGGACCAGATGGATTCACAGCTGAATTCTATCAGAGGTACAAGGAGGAGCTGGTACCATTCCTTCTGAAACTATTCCAATCAATAGAAAAAGAGGGAATCCTCCCTAACTCATTTTATGAGGCCAACATCATCCTGATACCAAAGCCTGGCAGAGACACAACAAAAAAAGAGAATTTTAGAACAATATCCCTGATGAACATCGATGCAAAAATCCTCAATAAAATACTGGCAAACCGGATTCAGCAGCACATCAAAAAGCTTATCCACCATGATCAAGTGGGCTTCATCCCTGGGATGCAAGGCTGGTTCTACATACCCACATCAATAAATGTAATCCAGCATATAAACAGAACCAAAGACAAAAACCACATGGTTATCTCAATAGATGCAGAAAAGGCCTTTGACAAAATTCAACAGCCCTTCATGCTAAAAACTCTCAATAAATTCAGTATTGATGGAACGTATCTCAAAATAATAAGAACTATTTATGACAAACCCACAGCCAATATCATACTTAATGAGCAAAACCTGGAAGCATTCCCTTTGAAAACTGGCACAAGAAAGGGATGCCCTCTCTCACCACTCCTATTCAACATAGTGTTGGAAGTCCTGGCTAGGGCAATCAGGCAAGAAAAGGAAATCAAGGGTATTCAGTTAGGAAAAGAAGAAGTCAAATTGTCCCTGTTTGCAGATGACGTGATTCTATATTTAGAAAACCCCATTGTCTCAGCCCAAAATCTCCTTAAGCTGATAAGCAACTTCAGCGTAGTCTCAGGATACAAAATCAATGTGCAAAAATCACAAGCATTCTTACACACCAGTAACAGACAAACAGAGACCCAAATCATGAATGAACTTCCATTCACAATTGCTTCAAAGAGAATAAAATACCGAGGAATCCAACTAACAAGGGATGTAAAGGACCTCTTCATGGAGAACTATAAACCACTGCTCAGTGAAATAAAAGAGGACACAAACAAATGGAAGAACATACCATGCTCATGGATAGGAAGAATCAATATCGTGAAAATGGCCATACTGCCCAAGGTAATTTATGGATTCAATGCCATCCCCATCAAGCTACCAAGGACTTTCTTCACAGAATTGGAAAAAACTGCTTTAAAGTTCATATGGAACCATAAAAAGAGCCCGCATTGCCAAGACAATCCTAAGTCAAAAGAACAAAGCTGGAGGCATCATGCTACCTGACTTCCAACTATACTACAAGGCTACACTAACCAAAACGGCATGGTACTGGTACCAAAACAGAGATATAGACCAATGGAATAGAACAGAATCTTCAGAAATAATACCACACATCTACAGCCATCTGATCTTTGATAAACCCGAGAAAAACAAGAAATGGGGAAAGGATTCCCTATTTAATAAATGGTGCTGGGAAAATTGGCTAGCCATAAGTAGAAAGCTGAAACTGGATCGTTTCCTTACTCCTTATATGAAAATTAATTCAAGATGGATTAGAGACTTAAATGTTAGACCTAATACCATAAAAACCCTAGAAGAAAACCTAGGTAATACCATTCAGGACATAGGCATGGGCAAGGGCTTCATGTCTAAAACACCAAAAGCAACAGCAACAAAAGCCAAAATTGACAAATGGGATCTAATTAAACTAAAGAGCTTCTGCACAGCAAAAGAAACTACTATCAGAGTGAACATGCAACCTACAGAATGGGAGAAAATTTTTGCAATCTACTCATCTGACAAAGGGCTAATATCCAGAACCTACAAAGAACTCAAACAAATTTACAAGAAAAAAGCAACCCCATCAAAAATTGGGCAAAGGATATGAACAGACATTTCTCAAAAGAAGACATGCATACAGCCAACAGACACATGAAAAAATGCTCATCATCACTGGCCATCAGAGAAATGCAAATCAAAACCACAATGAGATACCATCTCACACCAGTTAGAATGGCAATCATCAAATAGTCAGGAAACAACCGGTCCCTAGAGGATGTGGAGAAATAGGAACAGTTTTGCACTGTTGGTGGGATTGTAAACTAGTTCAACCATTATGGAAAACAGTATGGCGATTCCTCGTGGATCTAGAACTAGAAATACCATATGACCCAGCCATCCCATTACTGGGGATATACCCAAAGGATTATAAATCATGGTGCTATAAAGACACATGCACACGTATGTTTATTGCGGCACTATTCACAATAGCAAAGACTTGGAAGCAACCCAAATGTCCATCAGTGACAGACTGGATTAAGAAAATGTGGCACATATACACCATGGAATACTATGCAGCCATAAAAAAGATGAGTTTGTTTCCTTTGTAGGGACATGGATGCAGCTGGAAACCATCATTCTCAGCAAACTATCGCAAGAACAGAAAACCAAACACCGCATGTTCTCACTCATAGGTAGGAACTGAACAATGAGATCACTTGGACTCTGGAAGGGGAACATCACACACCAGGGCCTATTATGGCAGGGGGATGGGGGAGGGATGGCATTGGGAGTTATACCTGATGTAAATGACGAGTTGATGGGTGCTGATGAGTTGATGGGTGCAGCACACCAACATGGCACAGGTATACATATGTAACAAACCTGCACGTTGTGCACATGTACCCTAGAACTTAAAGTATAATAATAATAATAAAAGAAATGCAAAGAACATAGTCACAAAAATTAGAAAGTCAAGCCAAAATATAAAGAAAAGAAGTGAATGGCAGAGAAGACAGACAAGCACAAGTGACAGAAAAAGGGAGAGGAGAGAGGTAACATATAAAGTACCCATCAGTATGACCATTCAAGCAAGGTGTGTAAAAAAGAGAGAAGTTGAGTTGGTTCAAATGTATTAGGCTACTTTTCCCCATTCTCTGCTTTTTACTTATAGTAACTATTTTTGGAGCCTCAGCACCTCTTGGTACAGTCATCTGTGAAACATCAGTTAGTAGGTTTGCCATTATCCAGGCTGTTTATTCTTAAAATTTCAGAGTATCTTCTCTGAATGGGACAGCCTCAACAGCCCACTATGGAAAAAAACTGAGCTGCCACAGCAGTGTTTAGAGTGGCAGGTAGCTTACCTATGGTCAAAGAGCCAAAGTGTACCTGTGGTTTAAATTCAATCTATTTGACTCCAGAGATACATTCTTAAGCACTGTGCTATACAGATCTTCCTTATAACATGTGAAATTCATTGCATACATTTAATCTGAAAGGGCAGATTATCCAAAACCAATCACTTATCTTATAAATTTTTAATTTTCAGTAGCAGATATTCCTTCTCAATTAAATTTAGCAGGCTAGTATTAAAATTGGTTTGTATTCCCCAAGCACCTACCAATCAGAAAGGCAGCTCAGGACTGTTACAGAAGCCATAGAGAAACTAACTTGGATTTGAAAGATCTGCCCTAGATAGAGTTTATAATTGAGGCTGATTACAACAACTTTAAGGTCAATGTTCCCCAATTCCCTGCTCAGATGATAACGATCCCTTAATTCCCGTGTTCTATAATATTTTCCTTGCTTCCTATATCATTCCACCTCTCAGTCACACCACAGTTCAACTGGATGTGTTATGCAGGGAGCAAATTGATGCAATATCTAGTAAATAAATGTATTTGCCACCCACAGATTAAACTTTGATGTGTCCTGCTCTAATTAAAATCAGATAAGTATAAATTAGGTTAATTTGTATTTCTATGTTGCCCTCAATTTATTTATTCCCCTGTAGGTTAGTGACACTTGACAGATAAAAAGGTCTCCCCATTACAGAGAGAAAGGCTGGAAAGCAATGTCATCAAACAAAGAACCCTAGCACAAAATTAGAAGGCAGGTGACTCTGCTGCCCTGCATTAATAAACAGAAGGCATGAGGAGATAAAAACAAGAGAGTCAGTTTCAAGGTGAAAAGGACTACAAGACCAAGGTTACCCAAAGACAATCAGATAGAAAGCAAAAGACCAAAGATAGGTAAGAACTGTGTGATGATATGAATGCCAACAGATAAAAAGGAATGGAAATGTTAAACTGGAAGAGATTGGGAGTTCATGGATGAGGAAGCCAAAGTTGAAAGAAGCTGTAACTTCACCAAAGTCAGAGAGCAAGCAGGGATATTTGCAGAGCTGCAAGTGGCAAAAAAATTAATCCAGACCATTCCTCATGGGTTGTTATTCTTAACTGCTGTCTTAGAATGACAAGACCTGCCACACTCCTCTCCTTTCAGGGATGAGGGAGTAAAGCTTCCCAGTAGATGTTTTCCCAAATAGTGGGGAGGGTGACAGGTGATTATAAAGAAGCAAAACAACATTGTTAACATTTGCACTACTGTGGGATGAATTTCAAACAAAAGAAAATACAGCCTTGAAACAGTTCAATTACAGCAAGCCTAGGATAAATCTACTCAAAGTTAAGTTATGAGTCACAGAAATGACATATTTACTTTGAAAGAACACCCCCATACAATGTTTGCAGCCTCTGGTTTAGTCACTCCACATTATAATTCCTCTAAACATCATTCAAAATGCTTAAAATGTATCATTAGCACACTAGAAACCCATTTTTGAATGAGCACTACTATAATCAGTTAATAGCTATAAACACCTTCATTAGTGATAAGATTTTCAAAATAAAGCAGTATTTGGTGTACAATAAAATTATCATCCCAGTAATACTTAAATTGGTTATTAAAAGGTATCGAAAATTTAGAGCCAGAGTCTTTCAATCAATTAAAAGAAGAAGGCAAGGAAACACCTTCAACCTGTACCTTAATTAGACATTCTATACACTTACTTATATAACACCTACTGTTGGAACTCTTTCATACTAGGTTTTCTGGCCAAGTAGACTTGAAAGGGTGGTGAATATTAAAAACCATCACATCAGGGCCTAATGCATTTAATTAGTTGATCATAAGTGTCACGTACCCTTTCCCTTTTGATAAATTACCCCAAAGAGTAGGCTAACAACCCCAATTTGCTGACTAATTGAATTTTGATATATTCTCCAGAGCTGTTTTTCCCCCGACTAATTGAATTTACAAGCAGTTAAATCTGACAGATTCGGTAATATCTGCCAAAGTCCCTTTATACTTTGTTAAACTATGACAACGTAGCCAGTGTGTCATGCCCTAGGGAAAGAGGGTACATTTGAGGACTCATTCCCAAGGGGACAAAGTGGTAAGGGAATCTGATTTGTCATAATATATGTTAAAATGTCCAGTAGTAGATTTGATATTTTGTCACTGGATATATTAATTTTCCATTAATGGAAGACAAAATATTCGTAAAGGGTACGTGTACAAGTTTGTTAATAATGTCATATCTGCACCAATATATATGAATCTACATACAAGCAAACGCAGGTGTACTTTCTGTTATTAGCTGAAGTAGAGGTAGCTCAGTTCCCACATGGATTCCATTTCTAGCTGAGCTAAAAAGTACGGCCCCTCATAATCTGCCTAAGCTTCCAGCAGGGCATGTGCATTTCCTTCACCAAATAGCCAAGGCTTATTGCAGAAAAATAAAGGCAAGCCTTGTTAAAGAGAACGTGAAATTCCTAGTAAGTCAACTTCAGCTGGCTTGAAATTTGGAAACGAATTTGCTGAGTAAATTAACAATCAAACACAATTGGAGGAGAGATGTTTGAAGACTTAAGGGAACAAATGATTTTTCAAGCACTTGGAAAACATTATTTATATACAGCTAATTACTATGTGAAAAGAGTTATGGTACCTGGAAAGAGGGCTGGATTTGAGTGAAAAGACTTATTTAGCAGTAGTCTTCTACAATTACTTCTACAACCGGAACCTTAGTTTCTTTATCTGTAAAACTGAGATGATATTTATCTCACAACATTGTGGAAGGCTTCAATGAGGTGATATACATGAGCCTGTAATCTGCAAGGAGCTAAATGAATATTGGGTATTTTTATTATGTGCATAAAATAATGAACATATGAATAAAACACTTGTAGAAACATTTTACCCTCTATATTTACAGATAAGACAACTGGGGCATAGAGTAGTCAAGTGACTTGTCCATGGGCACACAGCTAGTTAATGGCAGAGATGGGGCAAAAATCTAGGGCTCTGCAACATCATTGCCAGTATCCCTATCTCTTAATCATAGCCGTTCCCCCAAAGAACCACTATACTTTCTTGACTTTGTTCTTATAGCCTGAATGACTTTAAAAGATGCCTATTAACAAATAGGTACTTATCCTCAAGCATTAATATTTTATAGAATTTTACACTTGAATGTTTAATAAACATCTGTTGAGCACCTACTTAATGCAAGTCACTGTACTAGGTGCTAGAAATGAAAAACGAAACATGGTCCCCACCTTTAAAGAATTATTAATCCTAGTGACCCCAAGCACCCATTGCCTTTATTCTGGCCTTAGGCTGTCAAAGGTCCTTCACCACCATGGTCTGCAGAGGCTTGAACTTTCCCTAACCAACCATACTCAAAAAGACTTCCCTCTCACCTCCAGTTTAGCTGGGGCTCTCAGGTTTCAGGAAACCTGACTAAAGCACTTCATTTTTGATACATGGTACACAAATTCTGAGCTCAGCCTCAAATTATCTCTGGGGTTCCATTTCCTGCAGTTGGAGAGGACTGAAGGGTAATGTTTTCATGAAGTGTCAGGTAGCAATAGGGACAGTGTGGATGGGTGGGTGGGCAGAAATAACCTTAAGTTTATTCAGCTGATGAGATGTTCATATCCTAGAACTAGAAAAGCTAGTTGCTCACCAAAGCATATTTACTAGAGCTTTCCTCCCTCATGGGCCCTGATTTCCAGATTGAGAAGCCACTTCCTGATGAAAATCTGAGAGGCAAGGAGAATTCAGCTATTACAAAAAATGAGAAGCAGGCATAGAATAAGTTGGAAGGGCAAACTTTGCAGGCACCCACAGTTGCACATTACTAGATTCCATGCCCCACAACCTAACTAGCTGTATGAGCTTGGGCAAGTCACTTAGCCTTTCTGAGTCTCCATCTCCTCATGTGTAAAATGACATCAAATGGTACCTGTATCAAATGGTTGTTGTGCCAGTTAAATGGCATAATGAATGTAAGATGCCTGACTCATGAGTAGGCATTCAGTTATTGTTAGTTCCATTCCCTTTATAGGCAGGTCACCTCCCAGCATACCTTCTCCTCCCCCTCCAATGCTTCTGTGGAGAAAAGTACAAAATGTGGGACCTTCCCACCTTCCCAATAGAAACGTAAGGAAGCTCAGCTGTCTGGAGCCCCCTGGGTTTCATAAATCCTTGTGTCTTTCAAGAATCATTTTCTTCAAACCTCAGGCTATCTCATCAGAATCTAATAGAGGAGTCAGATGATTAACCATTAGATGAATAATTTGCTATGTGAACTGTAGATTGAAAAAGAAGGGAATAGGAATGAGAATTAAGTTGTTATTTCATTAAGTTGTAATTAGTGACTAAAGGTTTCAACACACCTAATAAATCTATTAGAGTACATTGAGTTTAAATAATTTCATTTCATTAAATTATCTGTATATTTATATCTCTCTGTAGATCTATCTGTATAATCTTGGTTCAAAGTCTCTACTCCTGAATTTTTCATAGAGACTATGTTCTTTAGGAAAATATTCTGAGTATAATTCAGGGCCTGACTGCACTCTGGATTTCCTTAGAACACAGTCCATTATAGTAGATAATTCAATAAAGAGGCCACGTCCAATATATTCAAGGGATTTACTTCACTGAGAGTAGGGGAGAATCTCCACCTATTATTATTTATTCATTCATAACACTGTCCCACTAAACTCACCCCAAGTACTATGGAGGCTCTGAATTAGTTCACCACTACCACAACCCTCCTGTCTCCAGGCTCATCTAGTGTTTCTGCCACTCAGTTCCTGTGTTCCAGCCACACTGGCCACTTTTGTGCTGCTTGATTATGCCAAGCTCCTTTTCACTTCAAGACCGTCATAAGTTATATTCCTTCTGCCAGGGACACTTTTCACCTATTCTTAGAGGTTCAATCCCTGATATTAGGAAAACATAACAGAGAAAACATGCAGAGTCTGATGAAGGAGAATTATAAATAAACTATTTAAACCAAATACCACCATGCCACAGAAGTCTCTTCTAGCACTAGCATCCTTATCCCCATATTAGGAGGAGTCTACCTCTTCTGGAAAAAATCTGATTTCACTAGTAAGTCTCCAGAGTTCTGGGATAATTTGGATTAAAGTCTGTTCTAATATGAAACTAGATTGGGCTCAGAAACCTGAAGTCACTCTGAGCTCTCCACCAAATGGGCCAAGCTTATTTTCTTCTCATGAGATTAACATCCTAGCAGGCAGTGTAATGTTGAAGGTTTGGAATCTGACATCCCTTGGTTTGAATTTTCACTGTAATACGTAATAGTTGTGTGCCTTTGAGCAAATGACTTAACATCTCTCGGCCTCTGTGTTTTCATCTATGAATGTAGATGATAACTCCACACAGAGTAGTTTGTGAGGATTAAGTGATATATAGTTCATTTCAGTGCTCAGTACAAGGCCTGGTATTAGTAAGTGCCAAATATCAGTTATCTGTTACTATTTTCATTACTGCAACTAACTTCACCTAGCCCAAGTTGTGACTTGGGCTCATCCATTTATAGAGCATTTATGAAGAGGCTTTTTACTAGGTGCTAGTGATACAGAGGAGAATAAAACATGACCCTGTCCTTAGCTGACAGTCTGATGAAGGAAACAGTCATATAAATAGCTAACTATATTTACTAGTTGCATAAAACTATTTTACCAAGTAAAATGGAACACATTCTGTGATAGTGGGAACACACAAAGAACTGTGAGCACAAGACCAAGCATAAAGTTGTACTGGTCATAAAGGAGACCAAGTGAGAAAGAGTAAAAGATCAAAAATGCCCAGTCCTTTATAGTTGATCAACTACACAAACCCATATCCTATGGATGGCAGATTAATTGGTCTGCCTTCATGCTTGAAGGACAGCACTGGATATCCTAAGTTAAACTAGTCTTAAGAGAGCAACAATAAGCCCCAGCAGAGTTGACTCCTTAGGTCATTCCCAGGGTAGGCCAGCATCCTTAGAGCTAGAAAATAATTGAGCTAATTCTTTGGGTGCAGCTGGGGACCAGGGATGGTATAGGAGAACTATGATCACCAGGACATTTCTCCCCAAAGCTTCTGGATTTGGAGCCATACTTGTCCATATGCTTCTCTATTAAATACCTATGAATTTCATTGATCTTTTCTAAAATACTTCTCCATCATACCAAACTCAGGCCTGTCAACTTCCCTTATGAGTTCAAGCAAACACTGAGCTCTTAATTTCCTTGCTTCAATTCCAAGGCTTTGCTTTTTCTCCTATACAGATAAATTCTTGTGATCAATTTCTGATGATAAATCAGGGGTCACACAAATCTCAGAAGGGATCAATATTATGAGAGAAGACTCTATACACACACACACATACATACACCACCTCCCTGTTCACTTCTTCACCTCACCACAGAAGCAAGGTGGTGCACTAGCACATTCTACAAAGCATTATGGCAACTTTAAGGAGGAATCAAACACATCCAAATCTCCATATGTTATTTTCAAGAAATTAACGTGTAGGAGGACTTTATCCTTTATTTACAAAATACTGTTGGACAGCCTTAATCAGTCAGTCTGAAGCAATCAGAGTGGGCCCAAAGAAAATCAAACTGAGGGATTTTGTTTTTCTCTTTTTTATTTTATATTTTGTTGTTGTAAAAACTATAAGTGCTTTCCTTTCCTTCTTCCTGGCATGTCCTTGTGATTAAGGAAATCTGTATTCAATGAGTATTCTAAGAGTCTTGACCTGAAGCAAACAGATGTTTCTATTCTTTAAGGGCAGTCAGTCAACATTATTTACTGTTCACCTTCTGTTTGCAACGGCTCTTCCTGATATCATGAAGACAATTCAATTTATATAATGTGACAAAACAAACACACATGAAGTTACTTAAGACTAGTTACAAAAAAACATGAAAACAAAAGCAAATGTCTCTATGAACTGTATCTAGAGGTGCTAAGAGCACATAGGGAGGGAGTGATGGATTAGGTGAAGTTAATTGGGACTGGATTCCTGGAGGTGCATTTTGTACCAGGTGTTAAAGGAAGGGTAGAGCATAATTTATAGGCAGAATAAGATGAGAGTAAATAGAGATGAGGAGTACATTCAAATTTTGCAGACCAACTGTTACATTTGCAGCCTGTTTTCAAAAAAATTTTTTATCAGCATTACTATCCCAGCAAAGGCCATTCTGACATTAGTTGTATATTGATGTAACACTGAATACTCACCATAAAATTTCATATATTTGTAAAAGACTTAAAACCCATATTATTCACCCAAAAGTCATTACTAACTGGGACTATTTGTGGCTGTATAAATAACCTGTACTAAGAAAATCAACCCTCTGCATTTACCAAGATAATGTGAACTATTTACGCTGACAATAAATACTTATTTATACAACTCTAGAAGCACATTCATTTAGCCAATGAACCTTCATGGGTCCGTTGGAAGATTTAGCATCCATCATGAATGCATATCACTAAATAGTTTTTGACATGCATAGTTTACTTGATGGACTCTGACAGTTTTTCTAGAGACATCAGTAGCTGGTAAACACAGAGCTCTTGGAGCATTCCTGAAAGTAGTTTATGAGGACAAAAGAGATATAAAACAGATTACAATCTGTGTCACTGGAAAATTTGGGGTATGGGATATTCAAGTGCTTTATGAACCAAGGGGGTGAAGTACTTGCCTCTGAATTCAAACCACCCACGCTTGAATTCTGGCTTTGCCACTTACTAGCTCTGCGACTTCGAGGAAAGTCACTTGACCTTTCTGTACCTCAGTTTCCTCAACTGTAAAATGGGGATAATACTGGTACCTATTTTGCAACATTTGTGTGAAAATTAAATAAATGTATTGTAGAGCATTCAACACAGTGCCTTCCACACACTAAGCCTTCATTCCTACAATGCAAGAGAATTTTGAGGTGAAAATTGCTGCTGTGGGAAGTAATAAGATGAACACAATAAAATGTGAAGTTATAAATCCAAGTTTCTCAAATGTCTAAGAAGTTTGAGTTTTTACTCAGTCCCTCTATTACAGCTAAACCTACCAAGAGGTTCATGTTCATCAACAAATTGTAACTGCCAGCTGCTATCTATACTAGGGGAATCCTCAAACTTCAAAGAATTGTTTTTTACAAATACATAAGGCCAAAAATTGGTGATATTTGGCTTATTCACAAATAAGAGCAGAGTGACAAGCCTTAGTTATGACAAATAAAAAGATACACACAATGGCCCTGGGCAGAATTAAGTGTTTAAGAGAGGCTGTATCTCTCATGACTATGGTGTTATAGTAAACCTGTCAACTGCCCATATCCATTCCCTTGTTCAAGGGAAAGCCATTGAAAGCCATCTTTTATACCAAATGACCCCACCCTCTATAGTCACCAATGCCACAAACAAGCGTAATTCTTAACCCTCAGGAAGCCATTGCAAAAGTGGCCAGAAACTCTGAAGACAACAATCTGGACTGAATTCACTCTCCCTTTTAGAAATGTGAATGGGGTAATACTGTGAAAACAAGGCAATGAACAAAGAGGACCTTGAGAAGTGAGACTGAAAAGATCAATCAAGAAATGCCATGCCGTAAAACTAGAGTCATGAGGAAATTATGGTCAAGAGAAAAATGAGGAGAAAATACAAGAGTAAGCAGAAAAGGGGATACAGAGAAAAGCTATACCAAGTACAAAATTAGAAAGTCAGTTTTCAGGAGGAGAGAAAGTAGATCTTCTGAAAATCACCTATCCCAATATTCAGGTCTCTGAAGCTGCCTTGGATTCTGAATGGTATTCTAGCTTCAATCTCTAGCCCAATTCTTTAACTGTTTTTGTTCTTCCAGCAGCTCAACTCTCTACGTATTTTCTGCCAGAAATACTTCTTACTGCCTCTGTGTCATTAAGAAAGTAAATTTGCTTGTCTGTACATTAGATTGTTTAATTGAAAAATGTCAATAATATTGGTACATCAGTATACATTATCCTCTTATCATGAGTACTGTTTGAATGTAAAGCCACCCAATCAGGGACTACATTTTCCTTTCACCCTTACAGTCAGGTGTGGCCACATGACTAGTTCTCACCAATGGCTTCTGAGCAAAAGTCATATATACAACTTCCTCAACAATTTCTTAAAATACAATTATTTGCTCTGAACTCTTGCCCATCCCTCTTCCCACAATCTGGAATGAAAACATGCACACAAGGACCATGCCCTAGAGTAGGGGCTGGCAAACTTTTCTACAAAGGGCCAGATGGTAAGGTCTCTGTCAAAAGCTACTCAGTTTTGGTGTTTTAGTGCTAAAGTAGACATAGATAATATGTAAATTAATGGGGCTGGTTGTGTTCCAATTCGACTTTATTTACAAAAGCAGGCAGCAGGTCAGATTTGATCTGCCAGCCATAATCTATCAATCTGTGGTGTAAATCAGGGGTCCCCAAGCCCCAGGCCATGAACCAGTACCAGTCAGTGGCCTGTTGGGACCTAAGCCACACAGTAGGAGGTGAGTGGTGGGCAAGTGCAAGAAGCTTCATCTGCATTTACAGCTGCTTTCCATTGCTTGTATTACTGCCTGAGCTCCGCCTCCTGTCAGATCAGGGGCAGCATTAGATTCTCAAAGGAGTGTGAGCCCTATTGTGAACTGTGCATGCATGTGAGGCATCTAGGTTGTGGGCTCCTTATGAGAATCTAATACCTGATCATCTGTTACTATCTCCCATCACCCCCAGATGGGACCATCTAGTTGCAGGAAAACAAGCTCAGGGCTCCCACTGATTCTACATATGGTGAGTTGTTTAATTATTTCATTACATATTATAAGGAAATAATAGAAATAAAGTACACAATAAATGTAATGCACTTGAATCATGTCTACACCATCCCCCCACCAAGTCCACAGAAAAATTGTCTTCCACAAAACCAATCCCTGGTACCAAAAATGTTGGGGACCGCTGGTCTAGATGATGGCAGAACAACAATGGAAGGTATCTGGAGCTTTGAACTACTGCATGAAGCACAACTTCCCTACCAACCTATACCAGCTATAATGTAATGAGAGAGAGAAGAGAGCAAGTCAGGGAAGGGGAGGAGGAGGGAGAGGGACTACAGAGTGAGAATAAGAGAGAGATAGTCATCTTATTTAAGTCATTCTATTTTGTAGTCTCTTATAGAAGTACAGCCCTTACCCTAACTAATATACCTCTCTTCCTGAGAGCTGGTTTTCAAGCTTTTTCCGGATACCAATGGACAAATATACTTGTTCTACATTATCCATTACTAAAGGTACCTTGAAATCAAAAGGTACCACAGAAATCAAAATAATCTGCTTAAAAACAGGTGTCTCAGAGAAAAGGCCTACCAGAACTATTAGACAGATATCATGAAAGCTGGCATCAAATTTGTACTTGCTCCAATATCCTTGCTTTCTGAAGGCATTTCCCTGACCCTCCCAACCCATATGACTGAAATGATAGAAGAAATAAGGGAGGTAATAATTGTTTTTCATGCCAATTGAGATAACACTATGACAATATACTATGAACCGAAGGCAGGGTAGCCTGGTGACAAACTTTGAGTTTGAGTAAGAATGAGACTAAGAATAGTGCAACAGAGCCACTAAGGAGCTACAACTTACATCTCTGTACAGGAGGACATTTCTGTGGTAGCCAGCTTCTAAAATGGCTCTCAGTGTTTCCTGCCTCCTGACAGTCACATCCTTATATAAACCTTTTCCCTTTTCTTTGGGCATTGGGCTGCTGCCTTTGAGTGCAGTTGGACCTAGTGACTTGTTTCTAAGGAGCAGTATATGACAAAACTGATGACATGTCACTTCTTAGATTCATTTACAAAAGACTGATTTCTGTCTTGCTAGAATTTTCTTTCTCCCTCAGTTTCCTACTTGGATGAACCCAGCTGCCATGTTGTCAGCTGCCCTATGGAAAAGCCCCCATGGCAAATAATTGAGGCTAGCCTCTGGCCAACAGCCATTAAGGAACTGGTGCCCATAGTCCAACAACCCACTAGAAATTGAATCCTGCCAACCATCATGCAAGTGAGCTTAGAATTGAATCATTCCCCAGTTAAACTTTGAGATGACTATAGCCATGGTCAATCCCTAGATTGCAACCAATGAGAAACACTGAAGCAGACGACTAAGTTAAACCATGACCAGGTGCCTGACTCATAGAAATTTGTGGAATAACAAATACATATTGTTTAAAACACTAATTTTGGGGGTAATTTCTTATGCAGCTACAGATAACTAATGTAATTTCTGTCTATTCATTGCAGTTGGTTTGGGTCATAGACAACTTTTATTATGTTCTCATGACAGCCTAGAGTTCAAACATCTTAGCTGTTAATCACACTCTACTGGGAACTGCCTGTTAACCTGGCTGCATCTCACACTAGACTATAAGCTCCAAAGAGCAGAAACTGTAAGTATCTTGTCCACGTCTGCATTCCCAGCCCTAACATAGTGACTCTGGACAATATTGGCTGAATGGATGAGTGGGTTGGTAGGTGGATGCCACAGAGGTAATTGACACCATGTGTTTTGTGAAATGTTGCTTAGGAAGTCTTGCACAAAAATAACAAAACTGCCTTCTTATTTTACTGTTTCCTTGCTCAAACTGCAATAAATGTCAGTTCAGTGAACCACTTGAAGTCACAAGTTCAGTTCAACAGACCATGAAGAATAAAAACTATGAAACAGAACTGAAGGAGGCCTAAAGTCAAGAGCAGTGTGTTCTCCAGAAAGCACCTCTTTTGTCTCTCAAAGGGTGACATATACCAAAATCCTATTTGTCCTGAATTCAGGAAACATTCAGACCATTTTACACAGTTGTTTAGGCAAATTAGCCTGGCTCATGCAAGGGCAGCTTACTTATATTGTATATGTTTTTACTAGGTTGAATTTTTAACAGGGCTGAAAATTGAATTCTATCTTAAATGTGTTAGGGGAGCTCATTATTGAAAAGCAACATATCATGTGCCCTCTAATACAACGAATAATTTAGTTACAAAGTCTATAAATTGAGATTGCCACACATATAATTTTTACTGTTTTATAAATCCAGATATTCATGTATCAAATTTACTTAAAGCAGATAAATCTGTGATTCCCCCAGGACAGAGAAGCTGAAAAGTCAACTAGAGGGTGTGCCAAATCTATCCTTTGACCCCCTCTGCTGCAACCACTGCAAAAGTCAGATTCACTTCAAAACCAGCTCTGCTCTTTGACAAATAAACAATAGGAGCTCTAGGAGGTCTAGCTGCTGGTACTACCTGCCTGCATACCTCACTTAGTCAGGAACTCTTATGTGATGAAGTTACTGTATAGAACTTCATTTCCTGTAGAATCCCATTTTATTTACCTCTGAACTCTAACCTCTCCAATGCTGGCTGGTCAACTATTCAAATCCCTGTGTTTCCTACTACGTGAACCCCACACCCAAAACCTGCCAAATTTCATACTTTCCCTGTCTTAGATGGGTAATTGGGATGTAGTTTCTGCCTTTGCCTAACAGTATTTGTAAATATCTGTCCCACAAACCAGTGCCAATGAAGTAATAGCTCAGTGTTTTTCAAACTTTAATATGCACACAAATAACTGTATGCACATTTGCATTCAGCAGGTGTGAGAAGTGTACTGAGAGCCTGCATTTCTAATAAGCTCCCAAGTGATGCCAATGCTGCTGATACTTTGAGTACTAAGGGTGCAGTAACAAAACAATACATTACAGACAGAACACCTGGGTTCCTGAACAAGTTAATTCCATTAGCTGTTTAACCTTGTGTAATTTGCTTTACCCACCCTCTGTTTTAAAAACAGAGATGATAGTTTCTTCACTGTCTTCCCAATTAAGTGCATAGGCTTGAAACGTAGTTCTACTGTAAATTAGCCCTGTAACTCTGGGTAAGTTGCTTACACTCCCAACTCCTCAGTGGATAAAAGCAGTACCTACTTTGCTGGGTGAGGTGGCTCACGCCTGTAATCCCAGCGCTTTGGGAGGCTGAGAAGGGCAGATCACTTGAGGTCAGGAGTTCGAGACCATGCTGGCCAATATAGTGAAACCCTGTCTCTACTAAAAATACAAAAATTAGCCGGGTGTGTTGGTGGGCATCTGTAATCCCAGCTACTCGGGAGGCTGAAGCAGGAGACCCGTTTGAAACTGGGAGGCAGAAGTTGCAGTGAGCTGAGATCAGGCCATTGTACTCCAACTTCGGTGACAGAGTGAGACACCATCTCAAAAACAAAACAAACAAAAAATACTGCAGTACCTACTTCACAGGGCTGTTGTGAGAACTAAATGAGTTAATACTGTACAGATAAGGTACTGAGAACAGTGCCTGAAACACAGTAATCCCTAATATTATATTATATCTGGATGCCTGTTCTTCAAATACCTCAGCTCAATAGTAGTCCCTTATTCTGAAAAGTGGATTTCATCTGACCTGATATATCTACCTGGCCCACCTGCCTACTACTCATGTTATGGTTCTGATGCTAGGCCACCCATTAGATTCATCACAAGTCCACTCATCTCAAAGTTCCTCACTTTTTCGTCTCAAAGTTTTCCCTTAGTCATATGCACATTCATTTTATATAAACCATTAGCCATAGATAAACACATCCCTGTTATGGTAGAAGATTTTAGCTCTTCTACTAACGTCACTCATAGGAATGTCAAGTGCTCTCGCTCGCTCACTCACTCGCTCACTCGCTCGCTCTCTCTCTCTCCCCTGCCATCCCACAAAAGGCAAAGGAATCTGGACTTTAGAGAGAAATTATATTCTGCTTTGCATCCTAGTTGATTTAACTGAAAAGAATAGAAGACTTTCTTCCCTCAGAAGTCCAGAAAGACTCATGCCTTTTCACAATTAGCATTAAAGATTAGGTGATGGTCACACAAGCTAGGTCCCTGCCATGGCAAAGGAATCATCTCACTGAAAATTTTCTAGCCCAAATATTACTGCCTAATGTATTTCTTGGGAGTGAAGGTAGTGTGTATTGACAGAAGTAGCAGACCAAGACACATCAGTGGATTGTTGGGTGACAGTGAGAGCCCAGCTGAGGCTGGACATTATCAGTTTGTAATGGGACCAACTCATATTGTGGGATCTGTGCTGCAGAGCCCTACTCATTAAAGCAGTTTACTGATGAAGCTTTCAAGATTTTTAATATGGTCACTACGTGGCAGAATCATTTCAGGGTAGCTGGCTCAGTCCTTACTGCTAGAGACAATTATTTTGGGGGAAAGCAGGATCTATCCAAATTCTAGCCACTTTCTCAAGCTTTATTCTTACTCTTCCCCTTTCCCCCTCAGTTGATGGATCTTACCTCTTAGTTTACAAAATGGAAGTCACCTTGACTCCCAGTCACGCAAAGCTATCTTGTGTGTATCCTCAACTTTTTTCCTTCCCTACTTTCAGGATCAAAGAGCTGTCTCTATTCTTTTTAGCTCTCCCTCCTGGGCTCTGGACCCCATTCCCCCTTTCACTTTCTAAAGGTCTTTACTGCATTAATTACCCCTCCCATTTCTGGATAGTCAAAATCTCTCTCCCATCTACAAAAAGTTCTGTAGATTACAAACCGAAGTGACATCAACTAGAATAGATGGTACAGAACAATGGAGAATGGCAAAATACTCACATTTCAGGTCAGAACACTTGACCAGTCTTAGCAGCACTAGGTAACAGGACGAGTGAATGGTCAGGTTTGGCCATGTGCCCTTTTGATACTACCAGCCAGGGTGGGGGATATAGTTCTAAGTCCATAGGTGTTAATTACAGTCTGAAGAAACCAAATGCCTGGTTTGAATTCTGCTTCCAAATAAGGAGGAGGGTGGGCAGAAGTATTTCACCAATTTCCTATTGACAAATTCCAAGGGAAGGCTTGCAAGAATTACAGGTCCTGGCAAGTCTGTGTGCAGATATGTTCACAATATGCATGGCTTGGCTACACAAAGCTCATAAAATCACAGAGAGAAGTGTCATGTTTTCCACAGAGCTACATATGAGGTTCCCCCCAAATACAAATATATTTACTATCCCCAATAGGGTGAGAACAGTTGGGGATATTAAAAATGAAAGGCAATTTTAGCTTTGGCAAGATTGGCTAGACAGTTCTTTCAGAGTCATTATGAGTCATTACGGTCTGCATTATGGAATTAATCCACAGAAGCCAAGGTTTGGCCACTTAATTGGGACATATGGAGGCTGCTCTAATATTGGGGGAGCTGAATTACAAAGGCAGAGCTAAATCAACAAACAATTTCCAAATTTCAGTCCTAAAAACTGGAAGGCTGAATGTTTTATGGCTTAGTTAATATTTTCAAAACATAAAATTTTCCCCAATAAAAGGAAGACTGGGGTCCATTCCTGCTATAAGGTTCTTCTTATAACCAAAGTGAATTCTCTGAAAATAGGAAATTTAAATCTATCATTAAAGAACAGCTCAAACATCTGTGTGTTTTAGTCCAGCCAAGTTATCACCATGTGTCAGTCCCTTTCTGCAAATGCTCCTCAATGAAGGTGACCCATCATGCAGCAAACCCCTGAGTAATGGCCAGTGCTTGACAAGTGCCTTTAAAATAAGAGTTAGCTAACTTTAAAATGTAATGTCCTATGTGCATTTAAGATCCTCTACAGATAATCTAAATACAAACCTATTGGTCCCTCAAGTGGATCCTTGAAAAACAAAGCTAATATGGATAGACAGGGGAGAGGGTTCTAAGGAGGAGTGACAGAATGAAGAAAGGCAAAGACAGAAGAATGAGAAGAAGTGTCCAGCCAATCTTGCCAATCTTTGAATGTTCCAGTTGTTTCCTATCACATGTACAATGGCAGGAACATGATGCATGCTTGACACTGGATGATGATGAAATAGAAATATACACAATTTTCAAAAAGTTTTAGGGTATACCTGTGCATGTACACCCTACATATTTCTTTGATGGGCTCAAAAGAGTCCAGCAAAGTCTACTTCTACCGTTAAAAATATAATCCTCTTAAAGTACATTGTCCTAAACTCTATAACAGTGCAAAATAAGTTGCTTTGTAATTTTTGTATGTAGCTTGATAGAAAAAGTGCATATCTCCAGATATGGACTACATTTGATATCTCTCTCCAGATATGGACTACATTTGATATATCTCTGTCTTTGTAGTACCTAAACTATTTTTGCTGAACGGATTAGTGAATAAACTATGATGTCATTTGTCCCATCTTTATAAAAGGGAAACTGAGGCACCAGTAACTTAAAAGACTTCTCCTAAGGCAAGAAATGAGATAACATTAATTGTTATTCAGGATAGTGATGTGCTAACCAGTAACACACAAGTAAGAGAGCAAGATTCCACTTCTAACTTGCAGAATGACTATGGCCTGGCTGTTTTACCTAACTAGGCATTGTTTTCCTTTTCTGTAAAATAGAGCCATCTGGTGCTTGAGAAGACCTGACTGTTAAGGTCCTTGTTCTGTCTGGATGAATAGTTATGGCTCCTCACTGTACCATTACCATACAGATATAGGTGACTCAAAAGAGACTACCACTGAAAAAACAAAAAGTCAGAGGCCAAGATTCAGTCTTATCTATTTTGGAACAGAATTCAGGGTCTCAGAACATAGCAGTAGTGTCCTTGTTTCAACTCTCACTGGCAAAACTAATTCCTTTCTAGAGACTCAGTACAGATGCTTACTGCTCATTTTGGTTTCAAGAGAAAATGCTTCTGGTGTTCCTCTGTCTATAAAGCTAAACAAAATGCATGGACTACTTTATTATATGAAGGTCCCTGCTGTCTTATTAAGGTCAAAACTTAATGGAGAGAAATGTCAGTAAAATTTGTAAATTTACCCAGAGGTAGTATTCATTTGTCTTATCTGTCATTTAATAATAAGCTAGAAAGATGCCAACCAATAAATAGACCAAGGCCCTTGGAGTTTAACCAAAACAGCCATATGTCCTGAGGTATAAATGAGTCTATTTTCACAACTGAGGTGACATTGAGCATCCAACATGGTAGACCTTTAAAGAAATCCCAGAGCCTAGTAAGTATGAAAGTGGTAGAGGATGACAGAGAAGAAAAACTAACAGAGACAGGATTAGGGGAAGAAGGCTTCATGGAGAAGCTAGGCCCTGATGTGACAAGAGGCAGCATCTGCTTTAAGCAATGTGATACCCATGGTAACCATTGCAGAGCTCCTAAAATGGTTGATTCCATTCTTTAGCCTTATTAATTAAAAGCCTGTAAATATCCTGAACCTCTACTGATTGCAGATCTTACAATCTACTGATGATCTTGGTTGGAGCAATATTCAAAAGAGGCAAATTCGTTCTTGCACTTTGCTCTCTAGACTTTTAAATTGCTCTACCCCTAGATGTTAACCAATTACAAAAGACCAGGGGCCATTTATTGTTACAGCACCACTCTCCTAAGCAAAGGGCATGGAAAGCAGGCTGGATGCCTTTGTATCAGTGTTTGGCTCTACTTCAAGACATATTTCCTAATTCCATTTATCAGGGATAGAGAGCTGTGAGCAAATGTTGCACTTTGCCAAACAAGAAATAAAGGTCTTACCCTTGGGGAGTTTCTTATCTAAATGATAACAAAAGGAGCCCTAGGAATTGATAAACACCTCATCTGGCTGTTTTCACTAAAGATGCCAGAACCAATTGAGGATTTCTGAGAAGAATGAACAAGAAAAGGAAATTTTAAAGGATGGGCAAGAGGAAGAGAAGATAGGAGAGTCCGATTTTATTAAAACTCCTCCTTGTAGTCTTCAAGTTGCCTCTTAAGGAAGACAGATTGGCTGGGTGAAAGAAAGGAGATACAAGACTTAAAAATTACCTATGCATTACCACTTAAGGCTTTTCCAGTAGCTTCGCAAGCGTGGGATATGAATAGAGCTAGTAAGTTGGCTGTCATATGCATTGCCTTGTTTGAAGTATAGTCATGCCATCTCTGATGTCACCGCTGGCTTTCTGCCAGAGAAACTAAGGCATATTTTTGGAACATTTCAATATGAACATCTTCAGCAAGGCCCTTGGAGATACTGGCATAATTTATTAACACATCACATTTGAGAAAGCATTTCACAAGGAAGAAAAGGAAGAAATAGTTAAATACAATTCCAAATAAACGTTTATTGCATTAGGCTTGCTATCCATTTTTCCCTCAAGGCAATTATTCTTGAATAAATGAGTTACTGAATAAACAAAGCCCTTATTATAAGTCAATTCTTCCTATAGACCTGTTTCATGAAAGCAAATTATTGTGAGTGCTGTTCATAATCCATTATCTATGTAGAAATTTGAAAACCATAGATTTTATCAGGCAAATTTATTCTCCAGAGTTGGAGCCAAGCATACCAACCAATCATGCCACACAGATGCAAATTTATTCTCATAAATAAATGTACCAAATGACATACAGATAACACAGGAGAACAGTAAGCCAAGTCATGGACAGGTGAAATAGATTTGCCTTATTAATGTAGTTCTTTTCACATATATTTTAAATATCTTTGAGGTCATTACCATCTGTGTGTATTCTACTAATGAGCTGTAGCCTCCACTGAAGGTCCATCACTTAGCATTGATTAGAAACTGCTTAATTTCCAAGCCATCAATGAGGCACACTTTCTCTCATTAAGTTGAATCTTCCTTTTGTTAGTGCTACTAATCCATTGAGGACTCTTTAACATATCCTGGTGAAGGCTGCTTGCCCGTAAAACCAAAATATGGCACAGAAACTCAACACAAGCTATACTGGCAGTGCTGTGGCCCTTGGATGTAACTGACAAGTAACTGACACTAATAACCTCCCAGAGAATTCCTTTGGTCTACATCTTTTCACACACATTTTATGTGTGTGTACACTGATCTAGGGGCAGCTCTTGTCAAAGAACTAACACTGGACAGCTTGCCCTTTCCAACTACCAGAAAGTGACCTTCTGGGCTGCACACTGTTCTGTTATCGTGCTGGCTCTACGTGCACTAGCCCTATCAAAGTGACCCAGAGGACCCAGAAAATTAGGTAAGCATGTGCCTCATTTGGTTGCAGGACCCAGTTAATGCACCCCACATCGTGGTTTAAATTATCACAAGGTTTAGTCAGTCATTTTGTTCCATAGGTCACAATTGGACTTGTAATCCTGCCTGGTAGCAATGAAAATGTGTTCCATAGGTCACAAGAAAGATCAGATGAAAGAATGTATGTAACACCGCCAAGGTCTTACATAAAAATCTACCAACTCATATTTACTGTGTACTTATACTTTGGTTTTTGGATTTGCAGGCTCAGCACTCATAAAGGCATTTCTACCTCTCAGGGTCTCTAGACCCACTTTGAAGGTCAGATGGTACTAGGTGCACATTGGGCTTAGACTTCATGGCCTAAGGATTGCTTCCCATAGATATGGCTAATTGGGAAACAACAGTTGTAATGCATTATCTTACTTTGTTGTTTTGCTCTGAACTAGAACTTTTTTTTTTCTTTTTTTTTTAATATTATACTTTAAGTTCTAGAATACATGTGCACAATGTGCACGTTTGTTACATGTCTATATATGTGCCATGTTGGTGTGCTGTACCCATTAACATTTACATTAGCTATATCTCCTAATGCTATCCCTCCCCCCCGTCCCCTCCCCATAATAGGCCCTGGTGTGTGATGTTCCCCTTCCTGTGTCCAAGTGATCCCATTTGAACTAGAACTTTTAAAATTTAAAAAGCGTTTTAAAAATTCCATTAATTGGAAATCATTTTAAATATTTGAAAAGTTAAAATAGTTAATAAAATATTAAATAAATTTAAAAGATTAACATTTAAAAATACAAGAGCCAGGTATTGCTCTCATTAACCCTCAACTGTTACCAATCAGTGCTGAATATAATTCAAGTTTTTCCTCCAAAAGTGACTTGGGTTAAATGAGAGGTGAAAATCTTAGTAAGAAGAGGTTATATGAAAAGTATTAAATCATTCCATGGCAGCCCAACTGTAAAAAGGCAGGCCAGCATTCAACAAACATACACTTATCCCCTATCACGTACCAGGTACTGCATTAAGCATTGGGGGTGTAGGATCAGTAGACAGGCATTATTTCTGCCCTCAGAGAACCCAGAGTCTAGTAGGGAGATAGCCATTAAACAAATAAACATTGTGATAAGTGATCTGCAGGAAAAAAAAAGCAAGCAGGATACTCCATGTCCCTCTTGAAATTCATAATACATGTTAACATATCAAAGGCCCTGAGAAGTCCTACTATAAAATCCTACTATAAAAAAAATCCCTTTAACTTTTTTGAACACAAAAACTGGGTACCCCTAATTTTTGGAGTGGTTAGTGACAACCTCTCTGAGAAAACAGCATTTAAGCAAAGAAGCGAAGGATGAGTAGGAATAGAAAGACAGGTGAGAGAACATTTCAGACAGATGGAATTAAAATATGCCTTGAGCAGGAATTAGTCTAAAACACTAGAAGAACTGACAGTTTGGCTACAGCAGTAGGAGCCTGGCAGGGAGAGATGGGCAGGGTTCAGGTCATGCATAGTTGTGTAGGTGATGGTATAGTGTTCAAATACTGAATGTGATGGGAAGTCTTCAAAGGTTTGGCGCAAAATAGTAGTGTGGCACAGTTTTGGTTTTTTATTATTTGTTATTTAGAATCAACCTGACTGCAGCATAGATAGGAGTTTGTAAGAAGATAAGAATGGAAGCAGGAAAATGAGTATGAGGCAACTGTAATAGTCTAGCTGAGGGATGATGGTGGCTTGGCCTTGGTAGATAAGGAACATAGATCCAGTTCTCCAGAAAACACATATAAACTTATAAGTTGTTTTAAGATTAGGTATTATGGGTTATTCAAGGACAAGATAAGGCCAGAGCAAAGACAGACATTTTTGAAATTTGATCCAATTTCCAAAGTTAATAAGCATGGGTTCCATAAGAAACCCATAGGACAGCATGTCCCAAAGGGTGTTCCATCTCTCCAGATGGCTCTTGGGGAATGATATAGTTTGGATATTTGTCTCCACCAAATCTCATGTTGAAATTTGATCTCCAGTGTCGAAGGCGGGGCCTGGTGGAAGGTGTTTAGATCATAAGGGCAGTTTCCTCATAAATGGCTTGGTGCCATCCTTGAGGTAATCAGTGAGTTCTCACTCTATTAGTTCCCACAATAACTGATTGTTAAAAATGAGCCTGGCACCTCCCCCAACTCCTTTCTCCTCTCTGGCTGTGTGATGTGCACATGCCAGCTCCCACTCACCATGACTGGACGCTGCCTGATGTCCTCACCAAAAGCAGATGTTGGCACCATGCTTCCTGAACACCCTACAGAACCCTGAGCCAAATAAACTTCTTTTTCTTTATAAATTACCCAGCCTCAGTTATTCCTTTATAGCCACACAAATGGACTAAGACAGGAGAAAAATTGTCTCCATGCTCCAACACACTTGGAAAAGCCACATACTCCAAGTCCTTGGTAAGTCCTATAGTAAAGAAACACCTTCAGCTTTTTCTACCCACTGCTCTAGAGTGTTTTGTTTTGTTTTGTTTTTGTTTTTGACCATAGAATCTTCCATTTTGTGCAGCACCTATTATACGGTTGTTGCAAGCACTGAAGGAAGTCTCATATGTCAAGTGCTCAGCACAGGATCTGGCATGGAGTAAATGTTGAGTAAGTATTAGTTGTAGTAGCTGTTGTTAGAATTGGTATTTACATTGCTTCCAGAAACAAGTCATAACATCTAGGAACAGATTTGGGAAGCATAAATTGCTCTAACAACTCCTTGAGAACTTTGGTTCCAACAGTGGGAGAGTCCAGGCCCAACTGCTCAATTCTGTCTTGCCTGATAAGCAACTCTGGGAGTGTATTTATGTTCACCAACAGGGCTTTATTCTCAAGATGAATAGAGAAAACCTCAGAAATAAAGGGTTGGGGAAAATTTTGAAGACAAACTACACTTTTTATGCAATGAAACCTTCTTCAGGGGCTGACCAGGAATCTTAGCTACCTGGACCCTATCTATTCAGTGATTCTACCCTTCCCAGGAAACTCTAAGCCATGAGTTTTTGAAGCTCAGGGCAAACATACAATTTCTAAAATATTCAGCCAAATTTCTAGTACCTCTTAGATCAATAGTTTTTTTTTTTTATATATATATATACTTTAAGTTCTAGGGTACATGTGCATAGTGTGCAGGTTAGTTACATATGTATACTTGTGCCATGTTGGTGTGCTGCACCCATCAACTCGTAAGCACCCATCAATTAATCATTTATATCAGGTAAAACTCCCAATGCAATCCCTCCCCCCTCCCCCCTCCCCATGCCAGGCCCCGGTGTGTGATGTTCCCCTTCCCGAGTCCAAGTGATCTCATTGTTCAGTTCCCACCTATGAGTGAGAACATGCGGTGTTTGGTTTTCTGCTCTTGTGATAGTTTGCTAAGAATGATGGTTTCCAGCTGCATCCATGTCCCTACAAAGGACGCAAACTCATCCTTTTTTATGGCTGCATAGTATTCCATGGTGTATATGTGCCACATTTTCTTAATCCAGTCTGTCACTGATGGACATTTGGGTTGATTCCAAGTCTTTGCTATTGTGAATAGTGCCGCAATAAACATACGCGTGCATGTGTCTTTATAGCAGCATGATTTATAAACCTTTGGGTATATACCCAGTAGTGGGATGGCTGGGTCATATGGTACATCTAATTCTAGATCATTGAGGAACTGCCATACTGTTTTCCATAATAGTTGAACTAGTTTACAATCCCACCAACAGTGTAAAAGTGTTCCTATTTCTCCATATCCTCTCCAACACCTGTTGTTTCCTGACTTTTTAATGATTGCCATTCTAACTGGTGTGAGATGGTATCTCATTGTGGTTTTGATTTGCATTTCTCTGATGGCCAGTGATGATGAGCATTTTTTCGTGTGTCTGTTGGCTGTATGAATGTCTTCTTTTGAGAAATGTCTGTTCATATCCTTTGCCCACTTTTTGATGGGGTTGTTTGTTTTTTTCTTGTATATTTGTTTGAGTTCTTTGTAGGTTCTGGATATTAGCCCTTTGTCAGATGAGTAGATTGCAAAAATTTTCTCCCATTCTGTAGGTTGCCTGTTCACTCTGATGGTAGTATCTTTTGCTGTGCAGAAGCTCTTTAGTTTAATCATATCCCATTTGTCAATTTTGGCTTTTGCTGCCGTTGCTTTTGGTGTTTTAGACATGAAGTCCTTGCCCATGCCTATGTCCTGAATGGTACTACCTAGGTTTTCTTCTAGGGTTTTTATGGTATTAGGTCTAACATTTAAGTCTCTAATCCACCTTGAATTAATCTTCGTATAAGGAGTAAGGAAAGGATCCAGTTTCAGCTTTCTACTTATGGCTGGCCAATTTTCCCAGCACCATTTATTAAATAGGGAATCCTTTCCCCATTTCTTGTTTCTCTCAGGTTTGTCAAAGATCAGATGGCTGTAGATGTATGGTATTATTTCTGAGGACTCTGTTCTGTTCCATTGGTCTATATCTCTGTTTTGGTACTAGTACCATGCTGTTTTGGTTACTGTAGCCTTGTAGTATAGTTTGAAGTCAGGTAGCGTGACGCCTCCAGCTTTGTCCTTTTGACTTAGAATTGTCTTGGCAATGCGGGCTCTTTTTTGGTTCCATATGAACTTTAAAGCAGTTTTTTCCAATTCTGTGAAGAAACTCATTGGTAGCTTGATGGGGATGGCATTGAATCTATAAATAACCTTGGGCAGTATGGCAATAGTTTTTTTTTAATAGGATGCCCTTCTTCTGGAATTACTTGGTGCCAAACAAAAAGTATCTTCTCTTAGCTTTCAAGTTATGTTCTACTTACCAAGTAAGAAAAATAAGGCCAGTATTTGTATGTACACTCAGTTACATCTGGTTCCTCTGTGTAAATAATCTTTCATAAAATGATATGAATATTTCATAATACCTTAAGCACTAAAGAAAACTACAGATGACCGCTAGTTATGGAAAAGTGGAATAAGAGAAATAATAAAACCTACTGTCTGGTGGTATCCTTTAAACTTAAATACACAAAATGTTCTCTCTGACCAGAAAAGTAGAACTAAAGACCCCTCTTTGGGACTGCTCTCACATTCTGATTTTGTTTACAGTAACTAAGGAAATGTTGATCTAAAGAATATGACAACAACAAAACAACTGCCGTCTATTGAGCATTATGTCATATAGCAAGGCCTGTGTGAATGTTCTTTCTACATATTTTCTCTAGTTCTTACAGTGACTCTTGCCCAGTAGATAACTTCACTGTAGAGAAGTACTGATGATTCAGCAATGTGCTCAAGGTTTCATAGGTAGTCACCTATTGCATATATCAGATTTAAATCTAAGTAGGTACAGCTGCAGAGCAAAGCCCCTTCAATTACCTCTTTCTTAGTTATCTAACTTGGCTGAACAGGTACCCACATTACAGATAAATAATGCATGTATATTGTGCAGGAGAAAATAGATAAAAGCATATCTTACAGCAAGAAGACAACAAATTTTCACAATTAAGTTGAAATGGAACAGGAACAATTTCCTACTGCTCAATTAGTCATGGAAGTCTTGAAAGAAGAGGATAGGGGTAATGCCTGAGTGGACTTTCAAGGTTACTGTTTCTGTCAGTTAAAAGAATCAAAATGTAATAATCTTTTACCTCTTGCATGCATCTGGCAAACAAGTGAGTGTTTAATTTATATTTATTGAACAAATAAACCTAGAAGCTTGAATTTCACATAGCAACAATTAACTCTATGTATAATCTACCCACTCCCTTCCCATCTCTGTTTCAATTTGCCTTCCTTCTGCTCCCTCATTCTGCTCACTTTAAAATGGATTTAAATATTTTTGAGCAAAGAATGCTGACCCTTGAGTTGAAGAGGAAAACAGAAGCTATCTTGGCTGACAAAACTGAGAATCCATAATTCTAAACACAGTGCTACCACAGCTTTTTGGGCAAATCCCAGTGTGGAAGTTAGATTGTCAGATGAACTCTGAATACAATCCTCCTATAAGCAACCCAAGATGCACTTTATTCCGGCAAAACAAAATAATTTTTGGTGAGTGTCTCTGCCATGCCTAGACACCCACTTCTGATGCTTTATAAATGAACAATATCACAATTGTACTGCCAATCATCTTTTCCTGCAAGTTCTCAACAAGAAGCCTAAAGTATTTGTTGCTTTGTTCCCATAAGGTCAAGCCACGGAGCAAGCTCTTCAGATGACCCTAAAGATCAGGGTAAGGCACAAGCCCCACTCTGACATTTTATAATCAAGGCCTCCGACTAGCTTAGTGGAAGGTTTTACCTGTA
Organism: Piliocolobus tephrosceles; assembly: GCF_002776525.5. Classification (NCBI taxonomy): domain Eukaryota; kingdom Metazoa; phylum Chordata; class Mammalia; order Primates; family Cercopithecidae; genus Piliocolobus; species Piliocolobus tephrosceles. Next base: position 49,559,760 of record NC_045445.1, read on the forward strand.
CTGTATGGTGTCCCTGTAGGAGGAGATTGGAACCAGTAAGGAGATGTATATTAGGGGTTTTAGAAAATTGATGTTGGTTCCCTGCACCTCGGCATCAATTCAGCATATGACCTAGAGCCAACTTACTAGTTTCTCCTTGGGTTTCTGGCTCCTCATCTGTGACGCTGGAATGAGAGTGGTGACTGATCGCATAACCTCTAACCATTAGGCAAATGGAAAATGTTACACACAATCAATGCTAAATAGTAGTAACAAAATCTAAGAAAAAATCAGGTCATTCCCATTGAGAAATCATCATACTTTGAACCACAGATCTGTGGATACCTGAAAATAAAACTCATATTTCAGACCAAATGTATTTCCCCTTTTTCTGGTCCATCTCTAGGGTACTGTATGTCTTCCTGTCAGCCTATTAGGAGCACTAATCATGCTTCTTATAGTAAACGATCGATAGAGTTTGAAAGGATGAGAGATAATAAAATGATAAAATATACCCTGGGGGTGACTCGTACTTGGATCAATTTAGCTTTTAGTGTATAAGCAGGCAATCATTTATAGAAAGTCCAGCTCCAGGTCTAGGGAAGGAAAAGTAGGTGAGGTGGAGGGTCTGTTAATAGAACTCCATGTAGTCCTGCCCAGAACTATTCACATACCCCCACCTCAATCTCCACGAGAAGGAAAGCCAGACTCTTCTACACCTGGGCTCATAATTTTCACATCTTTAATCTAAAGCTACTGCTGAGTTGACATGAATAGATGCAGCCAGGTGGCCAAGAAGATAGCCACTTACAGCAATTGATCAGATTGTTGCATGATCATTCAGTTCAATCGGCAACTCGAAAAGCCATAATATTGGATCATGAAACAGTCGGTGGAATCATTTCACCTACCTAAACGACTAAATTATATCTATTATGCACTCTCACCATGTCAATGCATATGGTTTTCAAAAAAATCTTTTACAGAAGCATATCAAACAAAAGTGAAGCTGCCGTGGTTGAAGTGGAGTGGGTGAGTCCAAAGTCCCCCTCATTCTGCTTCTTTATCTGACTTCTGTATTAGCCCCAGAATTACCTCCAATGAACCCCTAAGAATGCACAGAACACAATTTGAGAACAATTTGGATGAAGCACAAATCCCTCATTATTTTTTTCATGAGAATGCTAAGGCTCAGGAAGGGAAAGTACTTAACCACAGTGCTATAGATAGAGTGATGTTCCCAGGACTAGAATTAAGGTGTACAGAATCTTCATCCAGCACTTGATCCATATGGATTCTTTACATGTGGCTGAGGCAGGTCAGGTCTCTGTTCTATGGGTACAACTATGCCAGACAGGGAGAAAAGTGGGGAAGATTGTGCACTGGGGCAGTAGACAGCAAGTGTAGATCCCAAGAAGTGAAGTGTATATCAGGTGAAAGCTAGGTATAGAGCAGACTGTTTCTTTTCCATAGATCTGGTCCCTTCTTACCACAGCATGGTTAGCTCCTTTCAGAAGCAATGTCAGGCCAAACAATTCCATACGGTGCTTGGCAATTAGCAGTTAAAAGAGCAAGAAGCAGTCACATTTGAATTTGGTTCAAATTCCAAACATAGCCTTAAAAACCCTTTTTAATATCTGAGGAGATATGACAATCTTTACATACATGTTTATAGAAAATTCTCACTTAACTAGCATTGCAACAATCAGAATGCTCATACAACCAGATTACTTCCTCCCCCTAGCTGTTTTGACTAATTATTAACATTTATGATAATAACTTCAAGACACTGTAACTTCCAGCTTCTTCTAGCTTCTTCCAAACCTCTAAATATGCTCATATACTCATTCATTCAATGAATATTTATTAAGTATCTACTATTTATTAGGCCCTGACTCAGGCACTAAGGAATCTAAGCTATTCTTGGGAGTCCACTGACAGTCTTCCCAGAATGAAACTTCAGCTGAAATATGAATGTGAGAATGACAGAGGTGGAGGTGAAGACATTAGACAAAATGATCTCCAAGAGATTTCAAAAGCTAATATTCCATTATTCTATGATTCTACTCTGTTGATTGGCTGTATATGTATGATATAATGAGACTATTTTGATTTTTAAATTTGGGACGAATATTTTCCTTTAGTTAACAATGTAGTCACCTATGTTAGTCACCAGCCATATATTCTACCAACTAACACAGTTTTAGGATCTACTGTAATTTTTTGAAATTTCTGTCCTAATTCTGCCTTCATATCCAATTTGTTTGCAAGCCAAAGAAACCCTCTATTACCTTACAGTCATAACATGATTTTCACAGAAAATATATTACCACACTGACCTACTTAGTAAGATATGGGTGCAAATGTATGTTGGTTATTTTGTTGTTGTTGGCTATTTTAAAGAAGCAAATCACTCTCAAAGGTTAGGTCCAAACTGGAGTTACCCAGATTATGCCGTGGGTTCTGAAGGGAGTTCTCAAATAATAGATGCAAAAACATTTGAGTAGTGAAAACAAAATTGAAATAACTATATTTCAATTTTGGCCTCCCAGATGATGAAGGTGAAAGAGACAATCCTCACTTAGATATTTTTGGGTGGTCATTCTAGCCATTCAACAAATTAACTTCATTACTTTCAAACTCATTCTTCCCCAGGAGGGACATGTGTTCAACACATAATTAAGAATGAAAATGAAGAGTTCAAGATGAAAGGCAAATCAACAAAAGAGTCCATGCCAGCCTTGGTGTATCACAGAATTGGGATTTTAAGCCCAAGGGTGGAAACTTAGAATTTGAAGGAACCTCAAGAGATCATCTGACTTCATGAAGCCTTTGCCTTAGGTGAATAAGTCTCTAACCTACACAGGATATGATTCTATTATTTTAAAAGAAAATTTATTCAAATGTCAACCTATATCTCAAATCATCTATTTCTCTTTGAATATAGAGGACAACTCTTCTTCATCAAAAATACCTCATTTGTTTCAGGTTATCCTTAGGCTTCTTTATTCCAAGGAAAAATAATTGCAGTACTTTTAACCTTTTGTTCTAGAGCTTATTTTCTTTCTCTTTCTCACGTTGTTCAGAGTGGCTATGATTTGGGTTCTTCCCACAGCAGAGTCCGAGGTCACCAAAGAGTAATAGCACATTTACCTATTGACCCTCAGGGGAGCCTGTACTTCTCCAATAAAATTACTCATGTTTTATTAACTTTGTTTTAATAACATGCTGACATAAAATATGCAACTACAATTTCAAATTACGTTTTTTGGCATTTGATGTTATAAATTAAGTGCATTATTTGGTATGAGAATATACATTTCAGTATATTAAATTTATTGAGAGTATTATATGTGAGGGGGAAAGACCCTAATCAATCAAAGAAAGAGATCAATTTAAAAGCTTTCAAATGAAGCAAGACAGAAGTTAGTAAAATTGAATTGGATACATCTGAATGATCTGCTTTAAAAGTACATTTTTGCTCTGACAGAACTCACTGTGCTCTAATTTCAGATACTCAAGGATAAAAAGATAAGAACTCTCCCAGTGTTAATAAAAGTGGTTAATTTTCTTCAGATACAATATAGTTGTTGTGCTAAATTGGTTTCAAAGTTTGAAATACTATATAGATAAATTAGGTAAGTCATAAAATAAAATAATGGGCATGGATTCCAAGTTATGAATCCAAGTTAAGATTCCAAGTTAAGAAGCTTTCGTATAGGGCAGGCAAGAAATTGGAAAGAATTTAAAGAGGAAGTACACTGCCCTCGTTTCATTCTAAATTGAGAAGACAATGTTTGGAAACACAAGAAGGTCAGAAGGTAAACAGAAGGATGGTACAGGCCTCCTGAAAGTAGAAGCATCCAAAGATTCATTTTATATAAATTTTAGTGATTTTTTTTTTTATAACTTCTTGTCTTTGGGGGTAGTTTCCCTATAATCTGCAGGGCCCAGAACAAAATGAAAATTCGGGCTCTATGTTTAAAAATTATTAAGAATTTCAAGATGGCAACAGAAAAGCATTAAACCAAGTACAGATTCCTTTTAAGTGTGGGGCTTAGTGTAGCTGCACAAATTGTGTGCTTATAAAGTTGTCCCTGATTGAGGATCATATGCCCCTTTGAAAATGTTATGAAAGCTATCGATACATGCATACAATCACACATGCCCACACATACAATTTTGCATACAGTTTCAGGGGGGTTGTGAACTCATTTAAGCCTTGTCCAGGGACTCTAAATTGAGAACCACTGGATTAGATTGATTCCAGGAGGCAGAGCTAAAACCCATTAATAGGAGTTCACAAAAGAACAGATTTTAGCTTCCTAACAATTAAAGGCATTCCAAATTAAAGAGTCTGCTTTACTAGGCACTTTGTTTTGCAAGTGTAACTGTCAGCTGGACCATCACTTGCATGGTGTGCTCTCAATGGGATTCCTACACTGGGAAAAGCTGGATTGAAAAACCTGTCTGGTCCCTTAACACATTAAGATTTTGTGAGTGTAACTGTAAGGAACTATGAAAAGTTTCTACCCCATAGCTCCTCTTTGCCCAACCCATTTTCTGATGGCTTGAATATACTTAATTTCAGCTGTCCTGATTTATTTCATTTTCCTTGACAATGTAAAGGTTGAGCTTCCTGAATGCCAGGTTTATGTAAATTAACCTGTAACCTATGGGTTTATAGAAAATCAACATGTTAATTTTATGCAAAGTGATGCAAAAGATCATTCCCCTGGTTTCTCAAAAGGAAAAAAAATCTGATCACTTTCTCAAATGGACATTCAAAGCAGCACAAATAATCAAGAATGTGAAAATGGCAGACAAAGCTCTTACCAAGAGCAGCAAAAAGGGCACGAAATCCAAAGTGGTAGATCCAAAAAGCATGATGATACAAGTGATTTCTAATAAAATCCAGGAAAAGTCGGAGAATATGACAAGCCCCATCATAAAATTCAAGGAATAGAAGTGCAAAGATAAAAATCCTAAAACCACATTAGGAAAGAGAAAGGTGAGATTACCCAGGACACGGAAATGTTTATTTATTCTCTTCCTTGTTTTTGTATGCAAGAGAGTTAAGCCGCACAGCCTGGGCCTCAAAATGCTGTGGTCAGTGTTCATACCTTCTAAGAGGAAATGGAAAGGCCCCTTGCAGACTGAAAAACAACTGCAAAAACAAAGGTCATTCTGGCAACAAATTGTTAAGACCCCTAAGGGTGTTTTTATCTAACATCCTGGTCATGACATTCACCAGAAGTGATGTGTTTCCTGTTTTTTTTTAATCAGCAGGATGAGTAGCTGAGCCACATTTTAGTGTCATTCATGGGCTCTAGTCCATATCTTGAAGGAACAACTAGAAAAGGAAGGTACAAAAGTACAGTACACAACGGGTAGATTTTAAACAATTGTGTGCTAAGGGCCCCTTCACTGTACAGTTTTCATTTTTATGACATTAAAGATCTAATCAGGATGTAAGGTAAGTTTCTTTAGTTCAGAATCAGATTTTATACATCTCCGCACAAATTGATCAGCTCTTTAAGAAAATTGAATTCTTTTTTTATTATTATACTTTAAGTTCTGGGATATGTGTGCAGAACATGCAGGTTTCTTACATAGGTATACACGTGCCACGGTGGTTTGCTGTACCTATCAACCTGTCATCTACATTAGGTGTTTCTCCTAATGTTATCCCTCCCCTCGCCCCCCACCCCCTAACAGGCCCCGTGGGTGATGTTCCCCTCCCTGTGTCCATGTGTTCTCATTGTTCTCCATGTGTCCATGTGTTCTCACTCATAAATGGGAGTTGAACAATTGAATTAATTCTAAGCAAACTGAAATTAGTGACAACAGCTTTGGCCAAGCTGTAGTTAGGTGAAACACAAAGGATTTGAGAATGACACTTAGGGACTGAATAAAATGGAAAGAGGTAAAAGAAGTCTAGGATCTACTATAAAAGAAGAAATTAGGGCCAGGTGCGGTGGCTCAAGCCTGTAATCCCAGCACTTTGGGAGGCCGAGACGGGCGGATCACGAGGTCAGGAGATCGAGACCATCCTGGCTAACACGGTGAAACCCCGTCTCTACCAAAAAAATACAAAAAACTAGCCGGGCGAGGTGGCGGGCGCCTGTAGTCCCAGCTATTCCGGAGGCTGAGGCAGGAGAATGGCGTAAACCCGGGAGGCAGAGCTTGCAGTGAGCTGAGATCCGGCCACTGCACTCCAGCCCAGGCGACAGAGCAAGACTCCGTCTCAAAAAAAAAAAAATGAAATTAGAGTGACTGAGGAAGAGCTCAAAGAGCTGGGAGACTTGACTTTGACTTTGAACACAAGTAAAAAGGAAGGATGAGATTGAGTGGCTCTATAAAAAGGCTAACTTAGACGTAGCCAATAGAATAGCATGCTGATAAAATCAGGCCCTCCTACTCCCCTGACAATTGGGGGCTCTACTTCCTTTATATTGTCACTCTACTGCATATGCTGTGTAAAGGAAAACACTACCACAAATATTTACTCTACATAGGTTTAAGAACTGTTCACCACCGTTCTGCCTCTGGTATTGTTTTGTCTAATATTTTGTAGCACAGGCATAAGTTTAAATATGGGATCCCATGGTCTAGATTGCAGGAAGGTACTTTGGCTGTTCATTTACACAGCATTTTCTTAAGGCTTTTTGTAATTCCAGGCTATATAGATGATATTTTCTCTCAAGAAAAAGAAAGCAATTGGCCTGCCCTTTCCCAGCCCACCATGCTCTCTGTTCTTAGCTAGTTCATACCACGTGAATCATAAATAAGCCAAGTCACTGACCACTGAGGTGGGTGGTGTTCAGACATTAAAATTTCATTATAAAGTGATAGAATGATGATATAACAGATGAGGATAGAGTTTCAAAGGCCCTGATTGCACTGATAAATCCTCCTTGTCAAAACAGCAAAACCTGAGAGTAGGCAGGCTGTTCTCTGGCCACAATTCCAAACTGTGATAGGTGGAATACTCATTTTTTCAAGGTTGTTTCATGACTTTCAATCTCATATGTTCTGCTCCTAAAGACTGCTAAGGTGCCAGTAATCCAAAAGCATCTATTCAATTATCTAATAAACATTTGTAGATCAACTACTATATACAAGGCAGTCTACCACGTATGGAGAATCAAGAAAACAATTTTTGCCATCAAAAAGCTCCCAGGTATGGTGGGAAAGACAGACATACAAATAACTAGATCACAATATGATCAGTTCCAGTATAGAAGTCTAAACAAAATGCTACAGGAGCACAGAGGAGGGACAATTGATTCTGCCTGGAAGAGGTAGGTGGATGGGGGCAATCCAATGAAACGGACGCAAAGAAAATGACATTTGAAATGGTTCTTCAAAGATGAGTAGTATTATCAAAAGGCAGAGAAGGTGGGAAGTGATTCACATGTGAAGAAAAGCATAAGATAAAATGCTCAGAGCTGGGAATATGAACAGTTCTTTTTCAGAATGATAAATAACTCAGGATGGCTCTTGTGTGAAGAGGTGTGTGGCCTATGCAAGGGGTACAAAAATAGGGCTGAGGAGCCTGGAACCTAAATGAATTGTGTGTGTGTGTGTGTGTGTATACACACGCATATGTATATACCTATACATACATATATAACACGTGTTTTTATATTTATATAAAAATTAGAATAATACCTATTACATGCCATTGAACATTTAATTATTGAATGAATAAGTGAACTAAGGAATAAATTAAGGGTCTTAAGGGTCTTGTATGCCATATATTACATGCTACAAGGCATTTTACCCTTATCCTATATGCAATAGGGAGTCAAAGGAGTTTTATTTCACAAGTAGAGGTCTTGCATCTAGTAGTTGATCTACAAATGTTCATTAGACAATAGAATAAATTCTTGAAATTGCTGTACATCTATAATTAAAAACAAGCAAACAAGTAAAAACACCATTTGCAATTATTATGGAAAATGGGCAGTAATGTAGAAGGGCTGAAAGAAATTATGAAAGGCTGAACTAGGTCAGCAACAGATAGGATGAAGTGTGGGGTGACTACCTATTGGGTACTATGCTCACTACCTGGGTGACAGGACCATTTATACCACAAACCTCAGCATCACACAATATACCCAGGTAACAAACCTGCATATGTATACCCCTGAATCTAAAATAAAAGTCAAAATTTGTTTAAAAAAACATGACTGGAGTGGTGTGATGGTTAACATTAGGTGTCAACTTGATTGGATTGAAGGGTGCCTAGATGGCTGATAAAGTATTGTTTCTGGGTGTGTCTTTGAGGGTGTTACCAGAGGAGATAACATTTGAGTCAGTGGACCTGAGAGGCAGATCCACCCTCAGTATGGGTGGGCACCATACAATCAACTGCCAGCACAGCTAGAACAAAGCAGGTGGAAGAAAGTGGGATAAGCTGGCTTGCTGAGTCTTCTGGCTTTCATCTTTTTCCCATGCTGGATGCTTTCCACCCTTGGATGTCAGACTCCAGGTTCTCTGGACTTTGCACTCTCGGACTTACACCAGTGATTTGCTGGAGGCTCTCAGGCCTTCAGCCACAGATTGAAGGCTGCACCATTGGCTTTCTTGCTTTTGAGGCTTTTGGACTTGGACTGAGCCACTACTGATTTCCTCCTCAGCTTGCAGATGGCTACCTTGGGACTTCACTTTGTGATCATGTGAGTCAGTTCTCCTTAGTAGACTCCCTTTCATATATACATGTATCCTATTAGATTTTTCCCTCTGGAAAACTCTGGCTAATACAGATAGTTTAGAAGATATTTGAGAATTCAAATTGCAGAACTTGGTGATCACTGAATATAGAAACTTACGGTATATTTGAGAGTCACACTGTATATTCTGTCCCAAACAGAATGATAATGTAATTTTAACCAAGATGGGGTACACAAGAAGGGTGGAATTTAAATAGATTAAAATTTGAGTTTTGAAGTTCAAAGTGTCTGTGGGACAGCCAAGGGAAGATGTCTAGAAGGAAAATAATGCATGTAACTCAGAGGAGACATAAAAACTGGATTGCTAGAAACCTCAGTAGGTCAGGGGTTCTCATCCCTGGCTGCACATTAGAATCACCTTGGAGTTAAAACAAATAGATGAACAAAAACCCTACAGATTCCGAGGCCCCAGCTCAAATAAATCAGTAACTTTGGGCGTGGTTCTTGCACAAGAATATGGTTTAAAAGCTCCCTAGGTGGTTCTAATATGCAGACATTGCTGAGAAGCACCAAGAGGGTAGATAGTTAATACCAAGGGAGTAGAAACTTTGGGAAAGTACGGAGTGGTTTGTTAAAAGAGTAACAAGGAGAAAAAGCTGGAGAAAAGCAACTTTTAAGGGACAGGCAGAGGAAAATGAGATAATGATGGAGACTGGGGAAAAAAATGGCCAGAAAGACACAGACAAAACCAGGATAAAATGATGTCACTAGAGCAGAAGAAGAGAGCGTCAAAAAGGAAGAAGTGTGTCCAATAATATCGAATGCTCAGTAGTGTCTCAGGGTATCAGTCTGAATTGGTTTAAAGATTAAACTAGCTGTCACCTATCAAAGAACAGGAAAGTTCTCAGTAAAGGTCAAGAAAACTGTGAATCTTTTGAATTCTCTTTAGCCTTGGGGAGGGCCAAATGCACAAGAAACAAAGGTATTAAAAGCAAAGTAGCAAGGGGGAGTGCCAAAGGTAAAATTTGCCAGTCTCATAGCTTCTCCTGCCTTTGGCTTTTGAATACCTAACTTTGAAGAACTGCTTGAAAAGTAACGAGAGCTATGCCTCACAGTCACCTTCTTGGGAAAAAAATGAAAAGATTCAGAGGTAGTTCAGTGAGAACCTAAGCAGAATAGCTCTCAAAAACTAAAGAATCGTGGTTGTGGGGGCGATGCTTAGTACATGTGTTCAAAGATTAGACCAATCACACTATGGTGACTATAAAGCTTTTATTCCTTCTAATTTCAGACTCTGAAGACAGCCATGAGATGGTAAAATGCTACTGCACAGCTACAGAAGGAATGTATTACAGTGCCACCTGCTGGTAATGTTAAGACCAGAAACAAGTTCCTTTACTGTAAAAAAAAAAAAAAAAAAAAAAAAAAAATCATTAATTCTCTGAAGCTGAAGATACAAATAAGCTTTATTCTGATTTTTAATTAAGAGTAATGCCTTACTCAGTTTTTTTAATTCAAAACATTTTTATAATTGAAAACAAAGCTTTGATTGAACCTTCCTATTATAGCAAATGTAAAGCATGTGAACAGAAACACTAGTGCAGAACTAGAATGTCTCAGCAACCTTGCCCCCTGTCTTCCAATCTAAAGTGCCTTAACCAACATTTCCTTTTGGATTCAATATATATCCTATACTTTTAAAATTGTGGAGGTATTCAAAACACCATCTGTCTAGCTGCTTGTTTCTCAACAAATGTTTCCTAACTAGTTGAATCTTATACTGTCCTCTGGGACACTTGATATTCAACAATATCCTGCACTTTATGCATCCACATATTAGCTCTTGTTATAACCTCTGCTCAGAATACCATCCCCCGTCACTATTCCAAATCCAGTCTGCCCAATCCAGTCTTCACAGTCAATGTCCAATGATGCCCGTCCCATGAAGCCGTCCCTAATCACCCTCACACCCAGCTGAAAATAATATCTCCTTGATATGAACTATATCCATGCTTCTTACATGACTCTTATTATATTATGCATTTTATAAGAGTTGTAAATAAGACATATCCATGGTGTTGTGGAAAGAGCATAAACTTTGGAATCAGTTGATCATCTGAAACCTAAATTTTCCACTTAATGGTTGGGGACCTCAGATAAACTCACCCTTCCTGAGCTTCAGTTTTCTCATCTTTAAAATGAGGCTAATGATATCCACACAAAGGCACAACATGGACAACTGTTTAAGAGCAGGACTCTGGGGTCAGACGAATCTGGGTTTAAATCCTGGCTTTGCCAATTACTAGCTATGTAAGAGAGTGGTCAAATTATTGAGCTACTCTAAGCCTCAGTTTCCCTATGTGGAGAACAAAAGTAGGATCTACCTACTTCAATGTCTTTGTATTAGGAGACAATGTATGTAAAGTGCCTGGTATATAGGAGCACTCAATGCATGTTACTTTCTACCTTCCCCTTATGATTTACTTGTTTCTTGGGGGACAAAAAGCATGTCTGGTCAATTTCTGAATCACTCAGAGGGACCCAACATAAGACATTTTATTTTGCTTGCTTGCATTTAGTTTGCTTGCATGTTTGGTGAATTAATAAATGCCCTATTTCTAAGGCAATTCTTGGCAGAATTTCATTTCAGGAAACCACTGTCTTGTTTCTCCACAAAGTAGAGATGCCAAATACATGCCATTCATCTTAAGGGTTTAATGAATGCCTCTTAAAACCATGTGTTTCTTGTCTGTAACCATTTAGGGAGAGCACACTTACAATACAGCTCTCATAACTCACACCCACAGAGAGAGGGAGGGCCTGACTCTTCTTAGCCTGGGGGAAGGTCGTCAAATGTCAAAGCATTTCTTTTAGAAAACAGTCCTGGTGCGAGCCTCACAAAATGTCATGCTTCTCTATGACAGGCTCAAATAAATATATGGAATTAAAAACAGGACAAGAATACGAATATGAACGGAAGTTTAAAACTGCATATTCAGTGTCCCTCTCATAGACTAGGAATGTCATGCATATTCTAAGAAATCTCTGGGTGCTAGCTTTCTCCAGGGACCAAACTACAATAGGCATTAAGGGCGTGCTTTTGCAGAGCACATATTTCGTTTAGGGCAAATTACACCTGTAGAAGTCAGCAAAGCCACAAGGGATGCACTTTAGACTGATGTGCCTACATGAGTTGGGTTATGATAGAAATTCACCTATCAGAAATAACAGACATTCAAAGCATGTCTCCACTCTGGCAGATAAAATATCTTTTCATTCCAAAACAACAGAGTAGAAAGGAGCTCATTCACTGCAGTTCTTGGCTGTTCTTATGGATGGGATAAATCCCAACATCAAAATTAATAGAAGGCTCAATTATTCTTCCTTCTCTCTCATCCTTTAACCTTATGAACAGTAACAAATCCAACATGATACCAAGCTTGGTGACTTCTGTATTTGGATGATGCTACAGAGCTGGATGAAATCCCCACATGGAATTGTTTTCAGACTTTCCAGCTTTCATTAAATAATTAGCTTAATTATCTACACCTTTTCACTTAAAGAGACCCCCCCCCCCCAGTGTCATAAAGAACTTTAATATTTCAAACATATCAGATGTTGATGTTGTAAAACAACCAAAATAATAATGAACTTAGTTGTTAACTCACATTCTCTTCTCTGCCGTTCTTTGTTGCCGAACTTAATGGAATAGGCAGAGATTTTCACGTATGGATTGCTTTGCTGCTGATCTCTCTCTCTCTCTCTACCTCTCAGACACACACACACACACACACACACACACACACACTTCTAAGGTTATTTGAATCCAAAGAACATACTCACAGTAGCCAACCTGGGGATTTTAGTAAACAATGAAATGTTTTTCATTTGGATGTAGATTGGCAAAATTGGCACAGTGACATTGACGGACAATTTGTCACTATCAATTAAAACTTTAAATAAAAACTTTATCCAACATTTCCACTTCCAGGAATCTAGCCTACAAAAATGTTTGCTCTTCTAGTGTACTAAGATCTGTGTAATAGGGTGCTCCTCACAGCATTGTTTTGCAATAGCAAAACCTAGGAATAAAACTCTAATTTTCATAAATAGAGCACTGGTTTAATTTTATCATAAGTCCACACAATGGAATATTTCACAGTATTTAAAAATATGATTTAGATATATAGTGTCAAGAATATAGATATAAATATCATGTGAAGTAACATCAGGTTGGAGAATAGTACGTACAGTATGATTCCAAGTTTGAAAAATGCATATAATTTAGGATACATAAATCATCTATATACATAAATATCCAAAGAAACTATCTGGAAGAATCTATAAAAAAATTAATTATGAGTTAACTCTAGGGATATTAACAAGAGAGTATCATTAAACATGATACACAATTTGTAATAAGAAAAAAATATTAACAGAATCCAAAACTCATTGACTTCCAAGATACACTAGTGAAAAAAATCAAGAACCAAAAAATTAAATAATTATTTTTTGCTAGTATGAAACAAGTGGAACTAAAAATATACACATTTGTGCAAAAAAGAAAAAGAAAGGCAATATCAGAAACTAAAAGAATTAATTACAACTATGACATGTGTGAGACCAGGTAGAAGGGATAGGTATGGGAGTGAGACTTCTTGGATTTATTATTTTTTCTATAATTTTGATTTTCCAATGATATAAACATTTTATGTATTCAAAAATAAAATTTAATCCAAAAGGATAAAAAAGCAAATTGTATAGAAACACAAATTAACTTACTTATATATTGAATTAATAACATGACCACAGAGAAAAAGAAATTAATTCAAGCAACTTTTGAACATATCACTCTGACTGTACAACTTTAGTGGGATGAATTCTAAAGACAAAAAGAATTATAAAATATCTTGTACTTTAGTAAGTTTGTTGTTTGTAGTGGTTTTGGTGTAGACATTCTAAAACTATTTTGTATCACTTATAAGACAAAACAAGTAAATATATTGATGTTGATGAGAATGAGGGTTCTCATCGTGGAGAAAGGAAATACAAATATGGAATGGAGAAAGGTAAGGAAGAGCTCTGTGATGCTGGATTTGAATTGGAAGTATCTCAATGAAATCACGATTTAAAAGAAAAAAGGTTTCTAAATATAATTTTCCACTAGAAAGAATCAGTACCAAGGTAACCCTAGCACAACTTCTTTATGACAGAAAGCACCCAAAGAATGATGCAGTATCAAAGGTAATGGGAAGTAACTGAAACTAGACTAACTCTCCCACAGTAAGCAACAACAAAAGTGGAAGAAATGGGTAAAGCAATAGTATTCAGGCAGTGTTAAGCTGTTATCTCAGAGAAAAGGAAGACTAATGGTGTGAGCCCCACAATCAACTCAGCTCTCCGACTGGGCACAATTCCCGAACTATGGCTTGGTGAGTTAGAGTCCTAACAGAGCCCAGTAGTATCACTGAGCTGGAGTCACAGAGATCAGAGTTCAAAGCATTTAAAATGGCTGGAACTTCCAGTAAAAGGAGAGAGCTTCCCAGAGGGGAGCCCATGAGATCTGTGTGGGGGTTCTCTATGCATCCCTAATTGAGAACTGGACTGAACATGCCCTGGAAAAGACTGCCAAAGGCTTATCACTGGGGAATGACCACTACAGAGTTGATAACGGAAGAAGATATTAAAGGATTAACAGTGCTAGGGAATATCTTGTTAACATCTGGGCATCCAGCTAAAACTCCAGAAACATCCTACCTTTAGAGAATGGAACATGCCAGAGAACAGGACCTACACTACACCCTCCCTAACCCTAAAACCATTATTTGCTTAGCTATTCATTGATCCCAATGATATTAAGTATTTTAAACAAGGGAGTTTTGATTTATTTTCCCTCCCCATCAGCCCTACCTCAGGACTAGTGGAATGTTGCACATACAGTAACAGTTCAATAAGTATGCATTTGGCCATATAAAATTCAATGATAAGAACCCCAAAATTATTTCCCCTTCAACTTATTCAATAAGTGTGTTTCACTCAGCTCAATTCTGGCCACAAGTTCTTTCTGACCAATATCTCTCATCCCTGCCTATTATCTAGTTGCTCTAAACTTTGTCTTATACTCCAAACATTGTCCTATGTTACTTCCAATGACCTAACCAATTCTTCAAGTACCACTTTCCCTTCCTTCGAAGATCCAGTTTCCTCCAGAGAAGTCACCCTAATTAAAGAGATAAAAATACCAAGTCTCAGATTGTCCCTTTCAATTAAAGAACAAATCATAGGGATGTATTTTCCTCCTTGATCTTAGCTCATTAGAATACATTTAGGAAATGAGATCTCAACATCACATTGTTGATTTTCTAACTTCTAGTGTTCTTACACTCTACAGCTAAAAGCATAGTGTGAATATCCACAGAGCAACATTTTGATTGAGTTTCTTAGTCCTGAGTTGTAGTTTGATTGCACTGTGGTCTGAGAGACAGTTTGTTATAATTTCTGTTCTTTTACATTTGCTAAGGAGTGCTTTACTTCCAATTATGTGGTCAAATTTGGAATAAGTGTGATGTGGTGCTGAGAAGAATGTATATTCTGTTGATTTGGGGTGGAGAGTTCTATAGATGTCTATTAGGTCTGCTTGGTGCAGAGATGAGTTCAATTCCTGGATATCCTTGTTAACTTTCTGTCTCGTTGATCTGTCTAATGTTGACAGTGGAGTGTTGAAGTCTCCCATTATTATTGTATGGGAGTCTAAGTCTCTTTGTAAGTCTCTAAGGACTTGCTTTATGAATCTGGGTGCTCCTGTATTGGGTGCATATATATTTAGGATAGTTAGCTCTTCCTGTTGAATTGATCCCTTTACCATTATGTAATGGCCTTCTTTGTCTCTTTTGATCTTTGATGGTTTAAAGTCTGTTTTATCAGAGACTAGGATTGCAACCCCTGCTTTTT
>NC_045445.1:49575467-49594238 GCF_002776525.5 Piliocolobus tephrosceles
ACATAATCCCATACTTCTTGCAGGCTTTGTTCATTTCTTTTTCTTCTTTTTTCTTTTGGTTTCTCTTCTCGCTTCATTTCATTCATTTGATCCTCCATCGCTGATACTCTTTCTTCCAGTTGATCGAGTTGGTTACTGAAGCTTGTGGATTTGTCACGTATTTCTCGTGTCATGGTTTTCATCTCTGTCATTTCATTTATGACCTTCTCTGCATTAATTATTCTAGTTATCAATTCTTCCACTCCTTTTTCAAGATTTTTAGTTTCTTTGCGCTGGGTATGTAATTCCTCCGTTAGCTCTGAGAAGTTTGATGGACTGAAGCCTTCTTCTCTCATCTCGTCAATGTCATTCTCTGACCAGCTTCGATCCGTTGCTGGCGATGAGCTGCGCTCCTTTGCAGGGGGAGATGCACTCTTATTTTTTGAATTTCCAGCTTTTCTGCCCTGCTTCTTCCCCATCTTTGTGGTTTTATCTGCCTCTGGTCTTTGATGGTGGTGACGTACTGATGGGGTTTTGGTATAGGCGTTCTTCCTGTTTGGTAGTTTTCCTTCTAATAGTCAGGACCCTCAGCTGTAGGTCTGTTGAAGATTGCTTGAGGTCCACTCCAGACCCTGTTTGCCTGGGTATCAGCAGCAGAGAGGTTGCAGAAGACAGAATATTGCTGAACAGCGAGTGTACCTGTCTGATTCTTACTTTGGAAGCTTCCTCTCAGGGGTGTACTCCACCCAGTGAGGTGTGGGGTGTCAGACTGCCCCTAGTGGGGGATGTCTCCCAGTTAGGCTACTCAGGGGTCAGGGACCCACTTGAGCAGGCAGTCTGTCCCTTCTCAGATCTCAACCTCCGTGTTGGGAGATCCACTGCTCTCTTCAAAGCTGTCATACAGAGTCGTTCAGGTCTGCACAGGCCTCTGCTGCTTCCCCTGTTGTTTTTTAGCTGTGCCCTGTCCCCAGAGGTGGAGTCTACAGAGACAGGCAGGCTTCCTTGAGCTGCTGTGAGCTCCACCCAGTTCGAGCTTCCCAGTGGCTTTGTTTACCTACTTAAGCCTCAGCAATGGCGGGCGCCCCTCCCCCAGCCTCACTGCTGCCTTGCTGTTAGATCGCAGACTGCTGTGCTAGCAATGAGGGAGGCTCCGTGACCGTGGGACCCTCCCGGCCAGGTGTGGGTATAATCTCCTGGTGTGCCCGTTTGCTTAAAGCGCAGTATTGGGGTAGGAATTACCCGATTTTCCAGGTGCTGTGTGTCTCAGTTCGCCTGGCTAGGAAAAGGGATTCCCTTCCCCCTTGTGCTTCCCAGGTGAGGCAATGCCTCGCCCTGCTTCAGCTCTCGCTGGTCGGGCTGCAGCAGCTGACCAGCACCGATTGTCCGGCACTCCCCATGAGATGACCCCAGTACCTCAGTTGAAAATGCAGAAATCACTGGTCTTCTGTGTCGCTCGCGCAGGGAGTTGGAGACTGGGGCTGTTCCTATTGGGCCATCTTGCTCCCAAGAAGTTCTTTTCTTTACACTTGGAAGTGGTATAAGAGTCCCTTTCTAGCTTTTGCCAGAAATGGAAACTCACATAACCTCTACTTTTGCCTTTCTGGTCTTCCTCAGCTATCTAACTGGAAATTCTAAAACAAATGCATTTTAGTGAAAACAAGCTGTTATTTCCTCATCAACAATCAGAAAATATCATAATTTTATAAACCAAAGCCCCAAATAAAGCCATTCTCTCATTATGTGGAACTGAGTGGTTCTGTTCAAGTCCATCCAAAATACATCTTTAAATACACACTGTGTGCCAGCAAGTCTTCACATTTCCCTTACCACCAGAGACTACATTTTCTAGCTGATTGAGATATGCAGGTAGCTCTGCAATTTTCCTCCCAACACTGAGAAGTTGTTGTGCTAGGTCATCCTCCAGATGAACTGACTGCAAGATGACCCAATTTGGGTTGAAAATTGACATATCCGCTCATCAGACTGATGCTTTCTCTGATACAGAGGTCCATGCTGGAAGAACTGAATGCCAACAATTGCATAACATGGTTCACATTTTCATGCAGGAGCAGCAGCAGCAAAAGCCAAAAGAAAGTTAAGGGGATGATTTAATGTCCCAAATAATAAAGTCCGTGTATATTCTGGGGACACGTTTTTCAGGTTAAAAAATAGCTAAATAGGAGGTCTTGAGTGACTTCTTGAGGAAGAGTAATTTCTCCCACCCACCCTATTAAAAATTAGTTTTAGGTACCTGTGTCCACTACAGGGAAAAGAAATGGCCATTTCTGCCATTGACTATCAAGATATTAGCCAATTTCCTGCCATAAAGAAATGACACCTTTAAGTAAACTTGTTTTTGATTGAGTAGGCTTTCCAAATGTCTTTTATCTATCCAGTCCTAAATTTATAGAAAGTGAATACTGAAGGAGTGTTATGTGAAGAAGACAAAAACTTACACTTGAATAATCAGCTATAGTCCTTAAAATTAAATGCTGTGCATCTTAATATGTTCTAAAGCAATCAGACCCTAGATGCCGTCTCAGAGCCATCTTTGCTGTTTCCCAAGCCAGGGTTGATGGCTGAACTTGCCCAGTGTGAATGGGCATTACATGAAAACATAGCCTGTGCTATCGCCTCTAAAAAATGTACACCACCAAAAAGCAGGTTTGCTTCAATATGTGCCCAGAGTAGATTAAAACAAAAAACCAACCTCCAAAGCCAAAAACCTAACTCACATCTGTTACTAAGTTCTTTTCCATGTTTGGCAAGTGCAGAAGAAAAAACTTCCACCCTTGGTCCTTTCTCTGTCTTGTGCCATTAGCAACAGCAGTTGTAGGGATCTCAGTAAAAGGGATTTGTGTCTACAATGAACTGCGTAGAAGTCATTATAATTAGCTTCACACCTGGCACTAAACAGTCATAAATGTTAATGAATAAAGGGTGCAGTCGTTTTCTTGACTTGAGGGAAGGGAAGAGGGGAAAAAATAAAAGTTATGAGTTTTGGTGATCCATTAGTGATTTCATGAAGAACATCCACGCGAGCTTAAACCTGGATCTCTTTGGCAATGAGCAAAGGACTTCACAAGCTACAGGAAGCAAAAATTTGTACTACAGATATGCCAAAGCATTTTTAATGTTCTTCAAAAGATAAGGTAACTCAAATAGGACTATAATAACGAAAGTGCAAATAATTACATTTTCTACATAAAATAATAATATTAACAGAGGTATAGGGCTGGAGAGGAGGTTATGATGCGGGTGACTAAACAGAAAGGTAGAGTTGAAAAGAACTGCTCCAAAGTATCCTCGTTTTCATCAGCAACTTAGGATGTCTTTTATTTATCCCATGCCCTATCTTTGTTGCATTATGAAACAATAAGCAAACATACAAACAAAAAACACACACAGAGACAAGCACAAACTAACACCAACCTATTAGTCTTTTCTGTCTACTCCATATACACCATAAACAGAAGCAGTAAGGCATAAAATAAAAGAACCAGCTGAGCATTCAAATGATTCCAATTGCACAGACCTGTAAGAAGTTTTGTTCCAATATTACAATTGCTATTGTCCTGGCAGGGATGGAGGGGGTGTGCAGCATAAAGGGATGGGGAAGCAGAGACTAAAACCATTCTAACACTTTGACTCTAAGTGAAATATCTTTTTGGGTAATGTTTCTTCAATGAAGCTGACTGCAGGTATGATACCATTTGTCCATACTAAGAAGACAAAGCTAAGAACCCCTAGTAAGCCACAAATAGCCTCACACTTAACGAGCAAAAATAAAGAGGCAAAGCATTAAAAAGTTGATCTTTTAATGACATCTGTGCATCAATGATAACCTTCTATATGTATGGGTGTGCATATATATATATATTAAGACAGGGTCTGGTTCTGTCGCCCAGGCTGGAGTGCAGCGGCATGATCTCAGCTCACTGCAACCTCTGCTTCACAGGCTGAAGTCATCCTCTCACCTCAGCCTTCTGATTAGCTAGGACTACAGGTGTGCACCACAATGCCTGGTTAATTTTTACATTTTTGTAGAAATAGGGTTTCACCATGTTTCCCAGGCTGGTCTCAAACTCCTGAGCACAAGCAGTCCACCCACCTTGGCCTCCCAAATGCTGGGATTACAAGTGTGAGCCACCTGTAATAGTCCAGCTATATGTGTGTGTGTGTGTGTGTGTATACACACAAACACACTTTAACAGCCTCTCTTATATAATAAGCAAACCAAGATATAAGATAGAATACATTGACAGCAACTTATTTTTTTTTCAGTTTGAATTTTACTTCAATTAAGCTACCATAGTAGAGATGACTTTTTGAACCCTTGTTTCTTTTTTTCCTTTCGGATCTGCTCCAGACATTATGACATGACCAAGTGAGGAAAATGCAATCGGGTTCAACAGGTTATGTTTGCTACTAAGAAATCTCTCCAAGTATTTTATTTCAGCAACCATCAATTTAAACCAAGATTGAAAGTAAAAATGGTACTTCAAAGGTAAAGCAAGGAAAGGCAGCCATGAATGATATGCTGAGTTGGAGAGATAATAGGTAAAATATTAAACACAAATTCAACTGAAAGAGGGTCACAACACACAAAAGTAATTTAAATATAGACTTGATTCTATAATAAGAGAAAAAGACAATATATTGCCCTATCTTTATCACTCCAGGATCCTTTGGACTTCAGCAGTGTTACTCTATTTTATAGTCTGTGATAAATCTCCCGCTTCTGGAAAGATTTATTAATATGCTATCAATTGAAGACAACACTATTTGTTAGGTATTTCAATTAGTAAGTATTCTTACCTCAGGAAACAAACATTAACCAAACTCCAAGCACCTCCCCCCAGTCTGCATTTATTGCTTTGAAAAGTAAGTATACATTTTATTGCCTAGATTTGATACTTAATGAGAAAGTAAAGCAAATACATTTAATTCTCAGAAATAACTGAATTAGAAGCCAGTAGAAAGCCTCAACATAATCTTTTGTTTCCATATAATAAGACATTCCTCAATGTCTTACTGGAATGATTACAGACAGAAAATCAATTCTTAAAATCTCATGCAAAGTTTGTAATTACAGCTAGAATGTACAATCAAAACTGAAAGACATATATATCCAAGTATTATTAAACAATGATTAAGCTTTGATTGAACTATCTACTGGTTACAGCTAATCTCTTAGTACAGTCATGGCTGCCTGCCAGACCAACATGTTCTAGGAATAGATATTTCTTCTCAAGAAATTCTTCTTCGGGCAATTAGCTAATAATTCTGAACTTGGAGGGAACAGACCTCTGCCTGTTAGCAATTGGGTACAACTGTAAGGAAATAAAACTCAGATATTTATCAAAGTATTTAAATTGTAATGCTCCACACTCAATTAGGAGGCAAAGGATGTATATTTTTAAAGGTTTCTTATCTTCTCATTTGTAAACATTTGCTCCCAGGTATTTATTCACTAGCAAATGTAACCAACTCTAAGTAGGCTCTTAACATTTCATTGTCCACTGAGAGTATACTGGTCATTGAAGTTTAGCAAAATTCCACTGATTTCCTAACAAGTGGTAGGCTTAAACATCATTTTTATTTTGGCTACTTTCCAACATAACTGGAACACAAGTGCTTCTATTTAAAGATATTCATAGTTAAAGGCACGGGTGCCCTCTGGATGCTCACAAAACCATACATTTTTGACCAAATAGTGGCAAGTTGCCAGCAACTTACCAGAATTTCTCTTTGACACCATCTTCAGATTTGTGCTGACTACAGAACAGACCACAAGGGCCAAAAGAAATGGTGGCTTCATCCTTCACTTTTCTTGACAGCTGAAAATTCCAAAAAAAAGAATATGAAGTTTGAACCACAGATCTTGGCCTCAACAAAACAGCACCTATAATTTTACATTTTTCAAAACTCCATTATAGAAACAATGACAATCTGGTGACTTCTGGCTTTATTTTTTGCAAACAGAAGAAAACATGAACGTTCACAGTTAAACCATGTCAGGTTCCCTGCTTAAAACTTTTCAGTGGCTTCCCACTGGATTTAGAGTGAAATCTGAACTCCTTTCATTAGACTTTCTTTTTCATTTTTTTGTATTTTTTTATTATAAGTTCTAGGGTACACGTGCACAATGTGCAGGTTTGTTACATAGGTATACATGTGCCATGTTGGTTTGCTGCGTCCATTAACTCATCATTTACCGAAGGTATTTCTCCTAAGGCTATTCCTCCCCCTGTCCCCTACCCCACGACAGGCCCCAGTATGTGGTGTTCCCTGCCCTGTGTCCAAGTGTTCTCATGGTTCAATTCCCACCTGTGAGTGAGAATATGCAGTGTTTGGTTTTCTGTCTTTGTGATAGTTTGCTTAGAATGTTGGTTTCCAGCTTCATCCATGTCCCTGCAAAGCACATGAACTCATCCTTTTTTATGGCTGCATAGTATTCCATGGTGCATATGTGCCACATTTTCTTTATCCAGTCTATCATTGGTGGACATTGGGGTTGGTTCCAAGTCTTTGCTATTGTGAATAGTGCCACAATAAACATATGTGTGCATGTGTCTTTATAGTAGCATGATTTATAAACCTTTGGGTATATACCCAGTAATGGGGTGGCTGGGTCAAATGGTATTTCTAGTTCTAGATCCTTGAGGAATCACCACACTGTCTTCCACAATGGTTGAACTAGTTTACACTCCCACCAAAGGATATTAGCCCTTTGTCAGATGGGTAGATTACAAAAATTTTCTCCCATTCTGTAGGTTGCCTCTTCACTCTGATGGTAGTTTATTTTGCTATGCAGAAGCTCTTTAGTTTAATTAGATCCCATTTGTCCATTTTGGCTTTTGTTGCCATGGCTTTTGGTGTTTTAGTCATGAAGTCCTTGCCCATGCCTATGTCCTGAATGGTATTGCTTAGGTTTTCTTCGCGGCTTTTTATGGTTTTAGGTCTAACATTTAAGTCTTTAACCCATCTTGAATTAATTTTTGTATAAGGTGTAAGGAAGGGACCCAGTTTCAACTTTCCACATATGTCTAGTCAGGTTTCCCAGCACCATTTATTAAATAGGGAATCCTTTCCCCACTTCTTGTTTTTCTCAGGTTTGTCAAAGATCAGATGGTTGTCGATGTATGGTGTTAATTCTGAGGCCTCTGTTCTGTTCCATTGGTCTATATCTCTGTTTTGGTACCAGTACCATGCTGTTTTTGAATTCACACACAATATTAACCTTAAATGTAAATGGACTAAATGCCCCAATTAAAAGACACAGACTGGCAAATTGGATAAAGAGTCAAGACCCATCAGTTTGCTGTATTCAGGAGACCCATCTCACGTGCAGAGACACACATAGGCTCAAAATAAAGGGATGGAGGAAGATTTACCAAGCAAATGAAAAGCAAAAAAAAAAAAAAAAGGCAGGGGTTGCAATCTTAGTCTCTGATAAAACAGACTTTAAACCAACAAAGATCAAAAGAGACAAAGAAGGCCATTACATAATGGTAAAGGGATCAATTCAACAAGAAGAGCTACCTGTCCTAAATATATATGCACCCAATATAGGAGCACCCAGATTCATAAAGCAAGTCCTTAGAGACCTAAAAAGGGACTTAGACTCCCACACAATAATAATGGGAGACTTTAACACCCCACTGTCAATATTAGACAGATCAATGAGACAGAAAATTAACAAGGATATTCAAGTTGAACTCAGCTCTGCATCAAGTGGACCTAATAGACATCTACTGAACTCTCCATCCCAAATCAACAGAATATACATTCTTCTCAGCACCACATCACACTTATTACAAAATTGACCACATAGTTGGAAGTAAAGCACTCCTCAGCAAATGTAAAAGAACAGAAATTATAACAAACTGTCTCTCAGACAACAGTGCAATCAAATTAGAACTCAGGATTAAGAAACTCACTCAAAACCGCTCAACTACATGGAAACTGAACAACCTGCTCCTGAATGACTACTGGGTAAATAACGAAACGAAGGCAGAAATAAAGATGCTCTTTGAAACCAATGAGAACAAAGACACAATGTACCAGAATCTCTGGGACACATTTAAAGTGGTGTGTAGAGGGAAATTTATAGCACTAAATGCCCACAAGAGAAAGCAGGAAAGATCTAAAATCGACACTCTACCATCACAATTAAAAGAACTAGAGAAGCAAGAACAAACAAATTCAAAAGCTAGCAGAAGGCAAGAAATAACTAAGAACAGAGCAGAACTCAAGGAGACAGAGATACGAAAATCCCTTAAAAAAGTCAGTGAATCCAGGGGCTTTTTTCAAAAAGATCAACAAAGTTGATAGACTGCTAGCAAGACTAATGAAGAAAAGAGAGAAGAATTAAATAGATACAATAAAAAAATCATAAAAGGGATATCACCACTGACCCCACAGAAATACAAACTACCATCAGAGAATATTATAAATATCTCTACACAAATCAACTAGAAAATCTAGAAAAAATGGATAAATTCCTGGACACATACACCCTCCCCAGACTAAACCAACAAGAAGTTCAATCTCTGAATAGACCAAGGGCAGGCTCTGAAATTGAGGCAATAATTAATACCCTACCAACCAAAAAAAGTCCAGGACCAGATGGATTTACAGCCGATTTCTACCAGAGGTACGAAGAGGAGCTGATACCATTCCTTCTGAAAGTATTCCAATCAATAGAAAAAGATGGAATCCTCCCTAACTCATTTTATGAGGCCAGCATCATCCTGATACCAAAGCCTGGCAGAGACACAACAGAAAAAGAGAATTTTAGACCAATATCCTTGATGAACATCGGTGCAAAAATCCTCAATAAAATACTGGCAAACCGAATCCAGCAGCACATCAAAAAGTTTTTCCACCATGATCAAGTGGGCTTCATCTTTGGGATGTAAGGCTGGTTCAACATATGCAAATCAATAAATGTAATCCATCACATAAACAGAACCAAAGACAAAAACTACATGATTATCTCAATAGATGCAGAAAAGGTCTTCAACAAAATTCAACACCCCTTCATGCTAAAAACTCTCAATAAATTCGATATTGATGGAACGTATCTCAAAATAATAAGAACTATTTATGACAAACCCACAGCCAGTGTCATACTGAATGGGCAAAAACTGGAAGCATTCCCTTTGAAAACTGGCATAATGACAGGGATGCCCTCTCTCACCATTTCTATTCAACATAGTGTTGGAAGTTCTGGCCAGGGCAATTAGGCAAGAGAAGGAAATAAAAGGTATTCAATTCGGAAAAGAGGAAGTCAAATTGTCCCTGTTTGCAGATGACATGATTGTACATTTAGAAAACCCCATCATCTCAGCCCAAAATCTCCTTAAGCTGATAAGCAACTTCAGCAAAGTCTCAGGATATAAAATCAATGTGCAAAAATCACAAGCATTCCTATACACCAATAACAGACAAATGGAGAGCCAAATCATGATTGAACTCCCATTCAGGATTGCTACAAAGAGAATAAAATACCTAGGAATCCAACTTACAAGGGATTTGAGGGACCTCTTCAAGAACTGCAAACCACTGCTCAACGAAATAAAAGAGGACACAAACAAATGGAAGAACATTTGTGCTCATGGATAGGAAGAATCAATACTGTGAAAATGGCCATACTGCCCAAGGTAATTTATAGATTCAATGCCATCCCCATCAAGCTACCAATGACTTTCTTCACAGAATTGGAAAAAAACTACTTTAAAGAACATATTGAACCAAAAAAGACCCCGCATTGCCAGTACAACCTAAGCAAAATGAACTAAGCTAGAGGCATCACGCTACCTAATTTCAAGTCATTAGACTTTCAAAGTCCTGTAGATGGAGCCCCCAGGTCCCTCTTTGATCTTATTTCACAAAGCTCTCCTCCTTGCTGCTGACTATGCTCCAGCCACGATGGTCGTTTTATCTGCTCCTGGGATGTGCCAAGGCATTTTTTTTTTCTCATGGTGTTTGCACTTTGTCTTCCTCCTGAGATACTGTCCACTCTTCATACAGTTTCTTAACATCCTACATGTCTCAGTCCCACAAAAAGGCCTTTCTCGACTACCCAATCTTAACTGTGTCAATCTCTAGCTCACCTCTTTGCTTGTTTTATTCATAAGACTTATCAGCACTTACAGCTGTTTATGTGATATGAAGAATTTTTACACAACTTTGAGTTCATTTTTAAATGAACAGTATTGAGTCTCAAGCAATTAGAATGAAACTCTTCCAAAATCAAAAATAACTGAAAAGGGTATGGAATTGAACCAAGCTGTTATTAAGTCTCCCCATCCCATAACAGGGAAAGGAGTTTGTAAAGTACCACCAGTAGGCATTGGCGGGGGGAATCATTTTTAAGTTTTTGTCCCCATTGAGTTAAAAAAAATTTCAGTAAATTGGTTACCTGCATGGTGGCTCAACTAGGGTCCTTTAAAATAATCAGAATATAAGCACCACTGAGGTACATTGGGCTCATAATAAATTCAAGATACAAAAAATGGCAATGGGAGGTATGAGGGTGAAACTACAGCTATCACTGAAATAACACATAGAAGAAATCCCAGAAAGGCAAGAATAGCCTCTGGATGACATTTAAAGGCCCAGTATTCTATATAAAGATTTTTTTTTTAATAATTAGTTTGCACCTAAAGGTATAGAGCCTTACTCAGAATATAAGAGTAACAGTGATATCAAGTGCTTGGTAGGATCCTCTTTTCCCAGAATTGGCCTCAAAGATCTACCTGATATCCTAAATTCAGAAAACTTCCAGTTTGATGTCTGAAGCCACCAGCACAATGAACCAATGCAGCTAGTTCCATATCACCTCACCTCAACTCCATGAGTAAACAAAGGAACCTGGAAAGGAGAAGAAGGCTACCTTTTGACAAGGCAAACAGGCTTTTTCTTTCCCAGCTAACCATATATTTACCATTAGACATGCTGAACTTTCCCTGCACCACTGGAGCTAGGATAAAGAACCCTGGGGAGAGGTGGCATGTTGGAGATTTCCAGAAGACAAGAGGACGGAGACTAATTCTCACCTACTCCCAACACACAGTCATATCTGGGTCCCAAGAGGCATGGAAAATGAATTTGACATATGCCCAGAGGTCCAAGTTGGACTAGATAACTATACAATTCTTGCCAGAGGCTTTGCAACATGGGGCAAGATTAATGCATGTGAAAAGAGATATGATGGCACCAGCTGAAGGTCTGACAGAAGATGTAATAATCTTGCAAGGGATTTCCAATGTCCAGAGGAGATGCTTGGAGAAGCCTCCCATCAGCAGGCTGTTATAACTACCTGCTTATATAGTGCCCAAAGACAGCTAGAAGAGCAATTATGACCAACCAAGGAGAAGACACACAGAGTCACAAGCATCTGTCTTTTTCCTCTCCCTCTTCCCCAGCAACTCTCCTCCCAAAGCAATACCAAAACAGGCACAGGGAAAAGGGAAGAAATAAGAAGAGATGTATGAAAGGCTACCATACACATCCCCAAACTCCTAGCCACTAGAGCCATATGTCCCATCTGTTTAAAGAAAAAGGAAGAGAAGTATTTGCATCAGATAGGGGCTTGAAGTACACAAGCCAAAGCTTTAAAATCAGCATGAGACTCTCCTAATATCTGAAAGCAGCTAAAAAGTTATAGAATCAGATTGAAATGTTTATCATTGTCCTAATCTCCCAGTGGAAGAGGGTAAATACAACAGAATACAGTAAAAAGCAATTAGTGGAAAAACAATACCATTTCAATTTCATACTCCAATGAGCTGAAACACTTAATGAACCAGTTAAATTTATTAGCTTGGTTGTCTTTGCCTACTCCTTGCCCACTAGAATGTAAACTTCATGAGGGCAGCCACTTAGTCACTGTTTTATTCACAGCACCTAGCATAGAGCCTGACACGTAACTAATTAATAAATATTTTAATGAATAAAAGAACAAAATCTATGTAGATAACATCCTATAAAATGTTCAAATAATGCAAATGAGTGGAAACGTTTGGTGTTTTTTCAAGTTACTCATTTGTTTGAAATAGAACATCTCTTGTCTAACATGGGATTATCCAAATCTGAGAGGTACCATATTTCCTGCTGTCATAAACACTGTTGGTGCCCTGCCCATGTCTTCTTTGGCCCATTCTAATAGTCATCTGCAGAAGTCTTCCTATGTTTCTCTGCCAGAGGGGCTTCTTTAACTGCAAAAGCAGCTCAACCAGTATAGGAGACGACTAGAAGTGCCAGATTGTTAATATTCACTAAATGATTCTCAATCAATTGTGAAAGTTGGTGAATAAATACCCTAGCTCCCTCACCCTTTGGTATGTTCCAGTAGTATTGAGTGGCAACCTGCTTATTTGCTTTACCTCCCTTCCAGTCTGACTTTGCCACTTCTTTGCAGTACTTCCTGGCATCACCTCCCAAATAAACTACCTACATCCAAATCCTTAGAGTTCTGCTTTTTGGAGACCCCCAAACCAAGACTGAAGAGACTATTAAGTACTCCACAGGATTCTTTGTTCTCCATAGACCTTATCTGTCAGATCTCCAGATGATTATGTAGGCTCTGGACTTTCAAAGGAAGGCTTATGATTCAAAATTTTCTTGCACCACGTACCCATTCTAGCTCTGTCTTACCCCCCAATTTAGAACTTATATAAACCCAGTGACTTTGGTGAGAACATTGGCTCATCTCTGCTATAGCACTTCCTGCTACATGCATTCACTTAGTTACCAACTCAACAATACTGGTTAGATTTTAGGAATCTGCCAAGCTCTCCTTACCCCAAATCTATTTTATCCACGATTGTATCTTCATGATTTCTGTCTGAAAGCTAACAGTGTGTAGGGACCATAACTTGCTAAAATCAAATATCATTTTTAGAATTCTGATATTTTATAAATGGTGGCAAAACAAAAAAAAAAAAAAAGATGATTTGAGAAAGCCCTTTAAAAACTCTGTTTGCCCAGTGGACATTATGTGATCATAATCACCAAAAACATAAACTATATTTTATAACTGATATTCAGAGATATTATATGTGGAAAATAACTGACGCAGACATATTTCTACTTCCCTATGTAATTCACCCCTCCCTATTCTTTGTGAAATAAAATAGTTAATGTTTGACTTTGACTAGGGAAACAATCATTGGAACTGTATAAGTTAACTACAGAATTATTTCATATGCTACTTTTCCTGTCAGTTAAAATCAGATTTAGAAAAACTGAGCATATAAAGTTTTTAAGTCCATATATTTACCAATCCCATTTCCACAGAAGAGTCAATTAATTTAACAAACTTTGCTGAACAATGGTACTTTATGATAATAATTATAATTTATTGAGCACTTTGTGTGGGCCAGACATTGTGCTAAACTGTTATGTCTTTTTATCCTCTCAACAGTCTTATGAGTTATTATTATCTTCATTTTACTTTTCAGGAAACTGACATTTGTGACTTACCCAAGGTCATGACATTAATAAATTGTGAAAAAAGAATTTGAATGTAGGTCTGTGTGACTACAAACCCCAATCTCTTAACCACTACTGAATAATTTTTGCCCTAGAAGTTAGATGCTATGGAGTCATAAACCAAGTCTAAGATTATAAAACGTAGCTTCTTGTCTCCAAGGAACTATAACCTCACTGTGAAGATACATGCATAGTAGAGTACTTAGTCAAGTGCAAGACAATGAAGAGCAACCTATATTTGTTAAGTGCTAAGGGAATATCGAGTAAAATAAGTTTTTTTTTAACATGTTCAGTAGGTGATTCAGATTTCCCGTTGAAAGGGAAAATCTATCAAACTGCCTCAATTCAAATAGTCAAAGAGAAAGGCTAGTGTAATCAATCTCCTAGCAGTGTTCACCTACAGCATCAATAGGCCTGAAATATCATCACTGATCAAGGAATGTCTTACAACAGTGACCACTGGGCTCCCAACATATGGGTCCCACACATCTGTTTAAATAGTAAAAGTTTCAGAAGCAGCTCGAGTTACTCCTGGAAACCTTACACTGAAATTTAGGTTTATTACATTATAACTTTTTCCTCTTGGTAATTTTACAACCAACTTGCTGCTGTGTGAAGAAACTGTACAGGAGGAGCATGTATAATACCTACTACAATGGCAATTATACTGTTATTCAATTATTTCAAAATTACTTTTTTTCCCTAAAAAGTCTTCCCCCCTGCCATGGCTATAAATAAGCAATGGTTCTTATTCCTGAAGTTCATATTCCCCTGAGAGCTTTGTGTTTACTGATTCCCTGGGGTTAGTATATAAAAATCCCAGAAGGCCACGTGATGAATTCTAAAAAATGAAGATTCTAAGACAATGGCTAATGAAGGCATTAGTATTCCTCTCATTGGAGTATCAAATCCTGATATGAGTAATGCCATATTCAAGAGAGAGTTTTAAAAATGTAATTGAACTAAATCTTTTGACAGATAATTGTAATGATGATGTTATGCTTCAATGACTTTCAAGTATAGTTTGCAAATTACCTTTTTTACTTTATTCCCTTCCTCACTTAAAGTACCAGATATGTCAGGTTTCTGGTTCATGCTAATTTTTAACAGTACCTATATGGCAAACTCTTGACTCTAGAAACCAAAACACATTTAACTTATGGATATATTTGGACACAGTTAATAGACCCAATCTAAAATATCAGCTAGTTTCAAATGGCACACAATTATAATCATTTCTTGTTACGTTTTTGCAATCAGAGAAAATTTTGATATCTTCACAAGGTTTTCATATATGTGTGTGTATATATATATGTATAAAATTATACACATACATACATATACACAGAGAAAGGCAGTTCTTTAGTCAAAGCACATTTATCTCTATCTCTTACATTTTATAATTCTATAGTAATTTGCAATGAAGCCTGGTATTCACATAGAGATGGCCCTGAGGTCCTATTAGCTCTTCAATCAGAAAACAGAGATTCAATAATGTTAACTAGATTCTATCTACTACGGAGAGAAAGTTGGCTCTCAAACTCAAATTTGGAAAGGACCTCAATAGTTACCTAGTTCAACTTTCAACCAATCAAGAAATCCTTTTTACAGCATTCCTATATCTAGCCTATTCTCAAGCACTTCTGTCATTTGAAAATAACTGCATAAAGTGGCAGCCAAGTCTGTTGTTAGCCCTAACAGTTAGAATCAGAGGTAGAAATAAAGAGACACAGAGACTGAAACCAACATAAAGGCACACAAGTAAGAAAACAGGGATAGCAAAAGATAAAGTCAGATGGATAGGACACAGAAAGGTGAGGGGAAAAATCGTAGAGGAGAAAGAGAAAAAACGTGAAGAAGCAGAGAGAGAAAAAATTAGAAGTGGAGACACAAAAAGTTGACATAGCAAATAAGGGGAATAGATAAGAGGAATAGTGAGTGATGAACCATTGAGAGACAGCAGAAGGAGAAGCAAGTATAAAGGAGAAGCAAGTATACAAGGAGAAGCAAGTGTAAAGGAAAAAACTGGCATAAGTAACTATAGGGTTTCTTTCTGATTTCTGTAGTGATCATGGTCCCCAGTTTTGGGCTCAGAACATAGTCCACAAAAAGGAAAATTTCATTTCACAGCCTCCCTTGCAGCTGGATATGGAAAGGTATTGAGTTCTGATCATTAAGATATAATCTTGAGTTCTGACCATAAAATCAAAAGTGTTATGTGTGACAGGGACTAGTCTTTTTCAGGGTTTCTCCAGCCAGGAAACCTAGAAGTAGTAGGTATAAGGTGTTACAAGCAGTTTAGACAAAAAGTCTTCAATCATACTCATTGATTGATTAATGAGTCTTACTCATTTTTTTATGTGTCTAAATTCCTCGTCATCTAACATTTTCTTCCATCAATAAAAGTATTTGTCAGTAGTCTTCTCAAAATTCATTCATATTCTGTTTATGACATTATAAATTAGGACAGCATTTTACAAGGCAATTTGATAGTATCTGGCAAAAATTAAAGTGCTCAGGAATTGCTTTTGTATGAATCTATACTACCGCAATACAAATGATTATGCATAAAAATATATGCACATACGAGGATGGTCAATGCAGTGTGTATTGTGATGGTGAAAATCTGATAACAGACTAAATACGTTTTCATGGGTAGGGGTGATACATTCATACTATGGAATACTATACAACCATTAAAGAGACTGAGATAGAGAGGTATGGATAGACATGGGTAGATCTACAAGATACATGAAAAACAGATATGATTCCACATATAGTGGAAAAATCTATGTATATATGCATGCTTAAGAATGTGTGTGTATGTATATGGAAATCTGTAGGAGAAGGTTTGGAAGTATGTGTGCCTGGGGAATTCATGTGGAGGTCAGAGTGGAAGCAGGTGTGAGAGGGTCCAGCAGAAGAAAACATGGCCGCCAAAGTGTTTGAGTCCATCGGCGAGTTTGGCCTGGCCTTAGTTGTTGTAGGAGGCATGCTGAACTCTGCCTTACATAATGTGGATACTGGTCACAGAGCTGTCATCTTTGACCGATTCTGTGGAGTACAGGACATTGTGGTAGGGGAAGGGACTCACTTTCTTATCCCATGGGTACAGAAACCAATTACCTTTGACTGCTGTTCTAGACCACGTAATGTGCTAGTCATCACTGGTAGCAAAGACTTACAGAATGTCAACATCACACTGAGCATCCTCTTCTGGCCTGTTGCTAGCCAGCTTCCTTGCATCTTCACCAGCATCAGAGAGGACTATGATGAACGTGTGCTGCCATCCATCGCTACCAAGATCTTCAAGTCAGTGGTGTCTCGCTTTGATGCTGGAGAACTAATCACCCAGAGAGAGCTGCTCTCCAGGCAGGTGAGTGACAAGTTTACAGGGCCAGCAGCCACCTCTGGGCTCATCCTGGACGATGTGTCCTTGACGCATCCGACCTTCGGGAAGGAGTTCACAGAAGCGGTGGAAGCCAAAGAAGGGGCTCAGCAGGAAGCAGAGAGGGCCGCCAGATTTGTGGTGGAAAAGGCTGAGCAGCAGAAAATGGCAACCATCATCTCTGCTGAGGGTGACTCCATGGCAGCTGAGCTGATCCCCAACTCACGGGCCACCGCAGGGGATGGCCTGATCGAGCTGAGCAAGCTGGAAGCTGCGGAGGACATCGCGTACAGCTCTCACGCTCTGGGAACATCACTTACCTGCCTCCTCCAGTTGCCCCAGTGAGGGCCCACCCTGCCTGTACCTCTGTGGGGACTAGGCCACAGCCCTGATGATTCTTAACACCACCTTCCTTCTGCCCCTATCCCAGAAATCACTGTGAAATTTCATCATTGGCTTAAAGCGAAGGAAGTAAAGGTAAAATCACTTTACATCTCTTAAAAAAAAAGTTTGGAATTTTTGACACTACTGTAATCCTTAGGAGGGGAGTGGATAAAGTCTGAGGTTGAAGGGTAATTTTCACTTTTTACTCAGTGTAGTAATGTTGATCATTAACTCTGTTCTCAAAATACTTAGACTTCTTTGCCTTCGGTCACATGATATGACTGCATTTCCTGGCCCCATTGTGATTGATGGAGTCATGCGTATGGTTCTGGCCAATTATTTGTGACCAGAAGTCATTGCTCACAGTTGCATGTCACTTCCAGGCCAGAGCATTTATTTGTCAATGTGATGCCTTCCACAGCTATCTTTCCCTCTGCCATAGTGACTGGTAATGTTTATGATGGTGGTTGCTCCATTACCCTGGGCTGCAGAATGAAAAGTCATAGAGCAGAGCTTCTGGCCAACACATTACATAAGCAAAAAATAAAACTTTGCTTTTACAAACCACCAAGATTTGGGGATTATTACAATAGCATAATCTAAATTATTCTGACTGGTACCATTGAAATGTTTAAATTTTAAACTAAATAGTATACTTTCTGCATGTATTGTAAAATTAATATGATGCCTACAACAGCATACAACATTCTCTACGTAGACAATACAAAGTGCAAAGAGCCTATTATGTACCATGATCTAGATTCAATAACATCATTAAAATGTAACTATTTCAAGGGCAGAGGCTATGCTTTTTTTTTTTTTTTTTTTGCATCCCCAGCACCATTGATTAGAACACAGCAGGTATGCAGTCCATTCTTCTTGATTATTAAATGGATTTTAAAATGTTTATCCTAAACCTATAGATTTATATTAATCCCTATGAAATGTCATTATGTTGGTTTTATTCTATTATTCCAAATCATGAAGACCATTTCAAAGCATAAGGCTTTTATTCATTTTATTAACTTTTCCACCTACTTTTGTGTCATCTGAATATTTCATAAGCTTGCTTTCTCTGACTTCAATCAAGTCAATAATTTTTAAAATTCTAAATAAGATATGGCACGTAACAGAGATCTGTGGCTTACCACCATAGATCTCTCTAAATTTCAGCATTAATACATTAACCTGGTTGACCAATTTGGTATGAATCATTTCACTATACTAAAATCCATTTAACTAGACCATATTGACACATCTTGTCATGAGAGATCATGCATGTGATAGACTAGGCTTTCTTTTTTTGTTTGTTTGTTTGTTTCTTTTTTTTTTTATTATACTTTAAGTTCTAGGGTACATGTGCATAACGTGCAGGTTTGTTACATATGTATACATGTGCCATGTTGGTGTGCTGCACCCATCAACTCGTCAGCACCCATCAATTCATCATTTATATCAGGTATAACTCCTCAATGCAATCCCTCCCCCCTCCCCCCTCCCCATGATAGGCCCCAGTG